>NC_056748.1:144550493-144574391 GCF_019279795.1 Protopterus annectens | reverse complement strand
GGGGTAACAATGATGTTTCACATGCTTCAAACAACCCTTTTCCCTAAAGACAGTGGGAATGTAATAAGTGAAGCAGGGGAAGGTACTAGCAGTAACAATGATGTTTCACATGCTTCAAACAACCCTTTTCCCTAAAGACAGTGGGAATGTAATAAGTGAAGCAGGGAAGGTACTAGCAGTAACAATGATGTTTCACATGCTTCAAACAACCCTTTTCCCTAAAGACAGTGGGAATGTAATAAGTGAAGCAGGGGAAGGTACTAGCAGTAACAATGATGTTTCACATGCTTCAAACAACCCTTTTCCCTAAAGACAGTGGGAATGTAATAAGTGAAGCAGGGAAGGTACTAGCAGTAACAATGATGTTTCACATGCTTCAAACAACCCTTTTCCCTAAAGACAGTGGGAATGTAATAAGTGAAGCAGGGAAGGTACTAGCAGTAACAATGATGTTTCACATGCTTCAAACAACCCTTTTCCCTAAAGACAGTGGGAATGTAATAAGTGAAGCAGGGAAGGTACTAGCAGTAACAATGATGTTTCACATGCTTCAAACAACCCTTTTACTAAAGACAGTGGGAATGTAATAAGTGAAGCAGGGGAAGGTACTAGCAGTAACAATGATGTTTCACATGCTTCAAACAACCCTTTTCCCTAAAGACAGTGGGAATGTAATAAGTGAAGCAGGGGAAGGTACTAGCAGTAACAATGATGTTTCACATGCTTCAAACAACCCTTTTCCCTAAAGACAGTGGGAATGTAATAAGTGAAGCAGGGAAGGTACTAGCAGTAACAATGATGTTTCACATGCTTCAAACATCCGTATTTACTAAAGACAGTGGGAATGTAATAAGTGAAGCAGGGAAGGTACTAGCAGTAACAATGATGTTTCACATGCTTCAAACAACCCTTTTCCCTAAAGACAGTGGGAATGTAATAAGTGAAGCAGGGAAGGTACTAGCAGTAACAATGATGTTTCACATGCTTCAAACATCCCTATTCCCTAAAGACAGTGGGAATGTAATAAGTGAAGCAGGGGAAGGTACTAGCAGTAACAATGATGTTTCACATGCTTCAAACAACCCTTTTCCCTAAAGACAGTGGGAATGTAATAAGTGAAGCAGGGGAAGGTACTAGCAGTAACAATGATGTTTCACATGCTTCAAACAACCCTTTTCCCTAAAGACAGTGGGAATGTAATAAGTGAAGCAGGGGAAGGTACTAGCAGTAACAATGATGTTTCACATGCTTCAAACAACCCTTTTCCTAAAGACAGTGGGAATGTAATAAGTGAAGCAGGGGAAGGTACTAGCAGTAACAATGATGTTTCACATGCTTCAAACAACCCTTTTCCCTAAAGACAGTGGGAATGTAATAAGTGAAGCAGGGAAGGTACTAGCAGTAACAATGATGTTTCACATGCTTCAAACAACCCTTTTCCCTAAAGACAGTGGGAATGTAATAAGTGAAGCAGGGGAAGGTACTAGCAGTAACAATGATGTTTCACATGCTTCAAACAACCCTTTTCCCTAAAGACAGTGGGAATGTAATAAGTGAAGCAGGGAAGGTACTAGCAGTAACAATGATGTTTCACATGCTTCAAACAACCCTTTTCCCTAAAGACAGTGGGAATGTAATAAGTGAAGCAGGGAAGGTACTAGCAGTAACAATGATGTTTCACATGCTTCAAACAACCCTTTTCATAAAGACAGTGGGAATGTAATAAGTGAAGCAGGGAAGGTACTAGCAGTAACAATGATGTTTCACATGCTTCAAACAACCCTTTTCCCTAAAGACAGTGGGAATGTAATAAGTGAAGCAGGGGAAGGTACTAGCAGTAACAATGATGTTTCACATGCTTCAAACAACCCTTTCCCTAAAGACAGTGGGAATGTAATAAGTGAAGCAGGGGAAGGTACTAGCAGTAACAATGATGTTTCACATGCTTCAAACAACCCTTTTCCCTAAAGACAGTGGGAATGTAATAAGTGAAGCAGGGGAAGGTACTAGCAGTAACAATGATGTTTCACATGCTTCAAACAACCCTTTTCCCTAAAGACAGTGGGAATGTAATAAGTGAAGCAGGGGAAGGTACTAGCAGTAACAATGATGTTTCACATGCTTCAAACAACCCTTTTCCCTAAAGACAGTGGGAATGTAATAAGTGAAGCAGGGAAGGTACTAGCAGTAACAATGATGTTTCACATGCTTCAAACAACCCTTTTCCCTAAAGACAGTGGGAATGTAATAAGTGAAGCAGGGAAGGTACTAGCAGTAACAATGATGTTTCACATGCTTCAAACAACCCTTTTCCCTAAAGACAGTGGGAATGTAATAAGTGAAGCAGGGAAGGTACTAGCAGTAACAATGATGTTTCACATGCTTCAAACAACCCTTTTCCCTAAAGACAGTGGGAATGTAATAAGTGAAGCAGGGGAAGGTACTAGCAGTAACAATGATGTTTCACATGCTTCAAACAACCCTTTTCCCTAAAGACAGTGGGAATGTAATAAGTGAAGCAGGGAAGGTACTAGCAGTAACAATGATGTTTCACATGCTTCAAACAACCCTTTTCCTAAAGACAGTGGGAATGTAATAAGTGAAGCAGGGAAGGTACTAGCAGTAACAATGATGTTTCACATGCTTCAAACAACCCTTTTCCCTAAAGACAGTGGGAATGTAATAAGTGAAGCAGGGGAAGGTACTAGCAGTAACAATGATGTTTCACATGCTTCAAACAACCCTTTTCCTAAAGACAGTGGGAATGTAATAAGTGAAGCAGGGGAAGGTACTAGCAGTAACAATGATGTTTCACATGCTTCAAACAACCCTTTTCCCTAAAGACAGTGGGAATGTAATAAGTGAAGCAGGGAAGGTACTAGCAGTAACAATGATGTTTCACATGCTTCAAACAACCCTTTTCCCTAAAGACAGTGGGAATGTAATAAGTGAAGCAGGGAAGGTACTAGCAGTAACAATGATGTTTCACATGCTTCAAACATCCCTATTCCCTAAAGACAGTGGGAATGTAATAAGTGAAGCAGGGGAAGGTACTAGCAGTAACAATGATGTTTCACATGCTTCAAACAACCCTTTTCCCTAAAGACAGTGGGAATGTAATAAGTGAAGCAGGGGAAGGTACTAGCAGTAACAATGATGTTTCACATGCTTCAAACAACCCTTTTCCCTAAAGACAGTGGGAATGTAATAAGTGAAGTGGGGAAGGTACTAGCAGTAACAATGATGTTTCACATGCTTCAAACAACCCTTTTCCCTAAAGACAGTGGGAATGTAATAAGTGAAGCAGGGGAAGGTACTAGCAGTAACAATGATGTTTCACATGCTTCAAACAACCCTTTTCCCTAAAGACAGTGGGAATGTAATAAGTGAAGCAGGGAAGGTACTAGCAGTAACAATGATGTTTCACATGCTTCAAACAACCCTTTTCCTAAAGACAGTGGGAATGTAATAAGTGAAGCAGGGGAAGGTACTAGCAGTAACAATGATGTTTCACATGCTTCAAACAACCCTTTTCCCTAAAGACAGTGGGAATGTAATAAGTGAAGCAGGGGAAGGTACTAGCAGTAACAATGATGTTTCACATGCTTCAAACAACCCTTTTCCCTAAAGACAGTGGGAATGTAATAAGTGAAGCAGGGAAGGTACTAGCAGTAACAATGATGTTTCACATGCTTCAAACAACCCTTTTCCCTAAAGACAGTGGGAATGTAATAAGTGAAGCAGGGGAAGGTACTAGCAGTAACAATGATGTTTCACATGCTTCAAACAACCCTTTTCCCTAAAGACAGTGGGAATGTAATAAGTGAAGCAGGGGAAGGTACTAGCAGTAACAATGATGTTTCACATGCTTCAAACAACCCTTTTCCCTAAAGACAGTGGGAATGTAATAAGTGAAGCAGGGAAGGTACTAGCAGTAACAATGATGTTTCACATGCTTCAAACAACCCTTTTCCCTAAAGACAGTGGGAATGTAATAAGTGAAGCAGGGAAGGTACTAGCAGTAACAATGATGTTTCACATGCTTCAAACAACCCTTTTCCCTAAAGACAGTGGGAATGTAATAAGTGAAGCAGGGGAAGGTACTAGCAGTAACAATGATGTTTCACATGCTTCAAACAACCCTTTTCCCTAAAGACAGTGGGAATGTAATAAGTGAAGCAGGGAAGGTACTAGCAGTAACAATGATGTTTCACATGCTTCAAACAACCCTTTTCCCTAAAGACAGTGGGAATGTAATAAGTGAAGCAGGGAAGGTACTAGCAGTAACAATGATGTTTCACATGCTTCAAACAACCCTTTTCCCTAAAGACAGTGGGAATGTAATAAGTGAAGCAGGGGAAGGTACTAGCAGTAACAATGATGTTTCACATGCTTCAAACAACCCTTTTCCCTAAAGACAGTGGGAATGTAATAAGTGAAGCAGGGAAGGTACTAGCAGTAACAATGATGTTTCACATGCTTCAAACAACCCTTTTCCCTAAAGACAGTGGGAATGTAATAAGTGAAGCAGGGAAGGTACTAGCAGTAACAATGATGTTTCACATGCTTCAAACAACCCTTTTCCCTAAAGACAGTGGGAATGTAATAAGTGAAGCAGGGGAAGGTACTAGCAGTAACAATGATGTTTCACATGCTTCAAACAACCCTTTTCCCTAAAGACAGTGGGAATGTAATAAGTGAAGCAGGGGAAGGTACTAGCAGTAACAATGATGTTTCACATGCTTCAAACAACCCTTTTCCCTAAAGACAGTGGGAATGTAATAAGTGAAGCAGGGGAAGGTACTAGCAGTAACAATGATGTTTCACATGCTTCAAACAACCCTTTTCCCTAAAGACAGTGGGAATGTAATAAGTGAAGCAGGGGAAGGTACTAGCAGTAACAATGATGTTTCACATGCTTCAAACAACCCTTTTCCCTAAAGACAGTGGGAATGTAATAAGTGAAGCAGGGAAGGTACTAGCAGTAACAATGATGTTTCACATGCTTCAAACAACCCTTTTCCCTAAAGACAGTGGGAATGTAATAAGTGAAGCAGGGGAAGGTACTAGCAGTAACAATGATGTTTCACATGCTTCAAACAACCCTTTTCCCTAAAGACAGTGGGAATGTAATAAGTGAAGCAGGGAAGGTACTAGCAGTAACAATGATGTTTCACATGCTTCAAACAACCCTTTTCCTAAAGACAGTGGGAATGTAATAAGTGAAGCAGGGGAAGGTACTAGCAGTAACAATGATGTTTCACATGCTTCAAACAACCCTTTTCCCTAAAGACAGTGGGAATGTAATAAGTGAAGCAGGGGAAGGTACTAGCAGTAACAATGATGTTTCACATGCTTCAAACAACCCTTTTCCCTAAAGACAGTGGGAATGTAATAAGTGAAGCAGGGGAAGGTACTAGCAGTAACAATGATGTTTCACATGCTTCAAACAACCCTTTTCCCTAAAGACAGTGGGAATGTAATAAGTGAAGCAGGGAAGGTACTAGCAGTAACAATGATGTTTCACATGCTTCAAACATCCGTATTTACTAAAGACAGTGGGAATGTAATAAGTGAAGCAGGGAAGGTACTAGCAGTAACAATGATGTTTCACATGCTTCAAACAACCCTTTTCCCTAAAGACAGTGGGAATGTAATAAGTGAAGCAGGGGAAGGTACTAGCAGTAACAATGATGTTTCACATGCTTCAAACAACCCTTTTCCCTAAAGACAGTGGGAATGTAATAAGTGAAGCAGGGAAGGTACTAGCAGTAACAATGATGTTTCACATGCTTCAAACAACCCTTTTCCCTAAAGACAGTGGGAATGTAATAAGTGAAGCAGGGAAGGTACTAGCAGTAACAATGATGTTTCACATGCTTCAAACAACCCTTTTCCCTAAAGACAGTGGGAATGTAATAAGTGAAGCAGGGGAAGGTACTAGCAGTAACAATGATGTTTCACATGCTTCAAACAACCCTTTTCCCTAAAGACAGTGGGAATGTAATAAGTGAAGCAGGGGAAGGTACTAGCAGTAACAATGATGTTTCACATGCTTCAAACAACCCTTTTCCCTAAAGACAGTGGGAATGTAATAAGTGAAGCAGGGGAAGGTACTAGCAGTAACAATGATGTTTCACATGCTTCAAACAACCCTTTTCCCTAAAGACAGTGGGAATGTAATAAGTGAAGCAGGGGAAGGTACTAGCAGTAACAATGATGTTTCACATGCTTCAAACAACCCTTTTCCCTAAAGACAGTGGGAATGTAATAAGTGAAGCAGGGAAGGTACTAGCAGTAACAATGATGTTTCACATGCTTCAAACAACCCTTTTCCCTAAAGACAGTGGGAATGTAATAAGTGAAGCAGGGAAGGTACTAGCAGTAACAATGATGTTTCACATGCTTCAAACAACCCTTTTCCCTAAAGACAGTGGGAATGTAATAAGTGAAGCAGGAAGGTACTAGCAGTAACAATGATGTTTCACATGCTTCAAACAACCCTTTTCCCTAAAGACAGTGGGAATGTAATAAGTGAAGCAGGGGAAGGTACTAGCAGTAACAATGATGTTTCACATGCTTCAAACAACCCTTTTCCCTACAAGTCATTTGAGACAGACAACAATGTGACCACTACCAAAGGGAAGGGGAACCTGGGGAGCAAGAACAAGGGGAGATATCGAAAGAAATAGTACCTTTATGCAAAATATGCAACCTTAGTGATTTATCACTTGGTGAAAGTCAAACAAAAGCTTTGGAAAAAGGTTTTTTTCTTTTGTACCTGCTGTTAAAGCTCCATTAACTGACACTATTTTAGATTTAAAACTATACATCAGAAAGTTAAATCTTAGATATGTTTTTGACGGAATATAACATAGAAACAACATTGAATGTAGAAAACCAAGTAATGTGAACCCAAAACTGACATTGACACTCAATATATTTAATGAACTGTATGAGAATGACATCAGGTGTGTATGTAATAATCAGAGAACACATACAATTTATAACAAAAATAAAAGTAAAAGGTATTTTTGGGACCAAAGAGAGATGAAAATTTTGATTGACTTGAGAAAGAGTTAACAGTATAGGCTTATGAAAGCCGATAAGGGTAACGGGTTGGTCATAATGAGAACATCTGACTATCAAGCATGTACCAAGGAATTACTAAATGACAAAAAGAATTACCAGTTAGTTAGAAAAAATACAGCGAGGAGAAACTTTCACAATATAGACCGTCTTTTGATGAAATTGTTAAACAAAATCTACATTAATTTAAACACCTATGAATTCCTTTATGTGGAAGAACCTCTGTTAGGTGTTTTCTTTGGTATTCCAAAGATATATGAAGATGTGACCAACCCACCCTTTACACCCATAGTGTCAGCTAAAAAGGGTAAAACTGTTACCATCTCCCATTATTTGGACCATTTGCTGAACCCCTTAGTTGTTAAGACTCCATACTTTTTGAAAGACTCTTGGGAGTTTTTGGACCTTCTTAGAAATTACACTTTTATAGGTACAGCAACACTATTCATTACGATAGATGTAGTATCCCTGTATACTTCTACTGATCAAAGTATGGGGACAGAAGCTGTGAAAAGTTTTTTGAAGGAACACACTAGGCTTGACAATATAATGGTACAGTCCATTTTCCTTTTACTAGATTTGGTGTTGAAAAATAACTTTTTCTTATTTGATAGAAGAATATACCGTATGACTTGGGGGGTGGCTATGGGGGCTAAAGTAGCACCGGCTTTCACTAATTTAGTGTTACGTTGGTGGGAACTGTCCTTCCTGACCAAATTGGAAAGATTTAAATACGTCTCCTTTTATAGGAGGTTTATCGATGATTTGTTTTTTGTCCGGAATGGACCTACTGATGAGTCGTCTATTTTTGGATGATATGAACAGACAGAGGATGGGACTGAGGTTCACTTTAAGTGAAGTTGGCACGAATGTGCACTTCTTGGACTTGAATATAAATATGAATCTTGAAGAAAAAAGGATTCATCAGTACGGTGTTCAAAAAGGACATCTATACTAATAATTTCCTTCATTTTGAGAGCAGTCATCCTTTGTTCAAGAAGTTGAACTTGGTCAGAGTACAAATTATACACCTCAGTAGATTAATTTCAGACAACGAAAATTTCATTTGTGAGGCAAACAAACTCATTTTCATATATAAACAACAAAGACTATCAGTGAGTCCCAGCTCTACCTTCCAATAAAATTTATTTCGTTGAACAGTTCCTTCATTTTCATGTTTGTCCAGAGAGGGTATCCATATGAAATGCTGAGAGAAATTTTCGAGCAGATATTATTGGCTAGGATGGAAAAGTTCCCACCAATTGTAACTAGGGGGGTTATTACTAACCACAACAGGGGGAAATAAAAGAAATGGACTGTGCCTTTCCTGTTCCTGTTAGTATTGTCTGTCACAGTATCAAACAGGTAATTTTCAACTGGAAAGTGATTTTGGGAAACCGAGACTTAGCTAGAGTACTACAGGGCCATCCACACTTCATTTATAAAAAGTTTGCAAGTGTAAAGTCTATTTTAGAAATAGGAGACCATAAACTGTTAGAGGAGCCACTGGCACCTACCCATGTTATAACTGCAAACAATGCAGGTTCATTGATTCATCAAAAAATATATTTTTTCAACATAGTAATAAAATGGTGGCCAGTAAAGGCAGATACAACTGCAAAAGTATGGGGATAGTGTATATGGCTACATGCTCCACCTGTCATAATTTTTATGTGGGGAAAACAACTAGAGCCCCTTATAAAAGTATTTATGAACCTCATTTGGCTATTATTAGAAATAAAGACACTAACAATGCTTTAGCCAAACATGCTCTGGAGTGTTCTAACTTCAAGAAATTTGTATTTTTTGTGTTAGATGAAATAGATTTGACTCCATTTGTTACAGAATTCAACAATGCCCTGGAAAACAAGGAGCTTAGATGGCAGGTTTTCCTTAGGGCAGATCACATTCCTGGTCTAAATGAGACCTTAAATGTTAAATGTCTTTTAAATAATAGACTATACTATTAAACAGTTTGTTTGACAAACATTGTTATACTAGGCACACATTTGTATGTGCTATATGCTTTTTGTACATATGTCAAGTGTTATATTTCACATTTTATATTTTTGCCTTTAAGAAAATGGTATGTATTAATGAATAATTAGATGAATAGACATTTGATTGGTTTATTTATTAATCAAATTTTGTATTTAAACTTGACAAATTGATTTACTGGTCAGTTCTGAAGAAGTTTGTTGTGATTAAAATGAAAGAAAGCGCTTAACTTTTTATCTGTGTGGACAGTCATAATTTTGTCTTTTTTTCACGTTTTTTTCCTGAAGATATCTCCCCATCCAATTTCAAGGAAAAAAGCACCATGTTGCCAAAATCTGTCCACAATAATTTGATTTTCCACATCGGTGAAGGGTGGTCTACATGGAGTGACACGCCTGAGTGGCATATTTGTAGGTGTCCTAAAAGACAACAGAAATATAATACACATAAATTTCACATAACTACAAAATAACTGTTTCCAGATAAAACAGAAAAGGTAGCCAGTCAGTATTACCCATTGGAGAAAAGTACAGTTTTGTACCTACCATAAATGTAGATGTTCGAGTGCTAATACAGCTGCAGTCATAACAGATGGGTTATCCTGCCGTCAGGCGGGTCTTCGGTCGGCCGAATTCCAAAGTCTAGGTCCGGCGTCGGTTGTCGTCGCTTCTTCCCTGACGTCAGTGCGGCAGGGGTATAAAAGAACCAGCCAACGCCATTTTCTTCAGTTTTTCTTGCCCCAGATGTCAGGTGCCCCCAGAAGGAAGGCAAAACATAAACTTATGTAATAATGCAATGCAATATAATCAAAAAACAGTAGTGTGCAAGCAAATACACCATAAAAGAATACCCCAATCAGGATGTATGAGGAGGTGTTTGTCATAAGGCCTGTTCCAAGAGGGGTTGGAGGGAGGGAAACCTGGACTGCAGCTGTATTAGCACTCGAACATCTACATTTATGGTAGGTACAAAACTGTACTATGTTCATTGTGCATACAGCTGCAGTCATAACAGATGGGTAGAATCCCAAAGCTAAAAAAGGGGTGGCCGGCACTAAGTGGAACTAGGAGGAGCAAGGATGCCCTGCAAGACTGCTGTGGCAAAGCCCACTCTAGATTTAGAGTATAGTGGAAGGTGATAGTGCTTGGAGAAAGTGTGTACAGAACTCCAAGTAGCTGCTTCCAAAATATCCTTGGTAGGAACCCCCCTGAGGAAAGCTGCAGAGGTAGCTGGGGCCCTTGTGGAGTGAGATCTGATGCTTGCAAGTACAGGTTTTCCATGAAATGAGTAACAAAAGTGTATGCAGTGGGCTATACATTTTGAGATTGTCTGTTTGGAAATAGCCTTTCCTTGAGCACCTGTAGCATAGGACACAAAGAGTTGCTCTGATTTTCTGAATGGCTTTGTTCTGTCCAAATAATAACAAAGTTGCCTGTGAATGTCCAGGGAATGTAGTAGTCTTTCACCTTTGTTTTGTGGGTTAGGATAAAAGGTAGGTAAGTGGATAGTCTGATTCAAGGCTACATTGGATACTACCTTTGGCATAAAGGAAGGGTTGGTTCATAAGGAAACTCTGTCCTGATGGAAAATGATGAAAGGTTGCACAGCCATGAGGGCTTGTAGTTCCGAAACCCTGCATGCTGAGGTGATAGCCAGAAGGAAGGCTGTTTTCCATGACAAATATTGCAGTTCTGTTGAAGCAGCTGGCTCAAATGGAGGCAGGGTCAGTTTTTCTAAAATGTAGTTGAGGTCCCAAGCAGGTACTGGTGGTTTCCTTGGGGGTTTTATATTCTTAGCCCCTCTGAGGAACTGTCTTAAGAGAGGATGAGAGAATAAACGTGGATCGGTGTTGTATTGTGCAGAAATGGCTGAAGCATGGATCTTGATGGAGGAGAAGGAAAGTCCACTGTTTAACATCTCAGCTAGGTACTGCAATATTTGAGGTAAATTTAGTACCCAAGGATTCTGGCCCTTTTTCTGATTCCAGGCACAAAACCGTTTTCATTTGGCGGAGTAGGATTTTCTAGTAGAAGGTCTTCTGGCCTCCAAGATGACATCCTGCACTTCCTTGGAGAGGAGAGTCTGTTGGGAAATCAAGGAATCCTCCATGCGGCTAGATTGAGGGTTTTCAGTTGACTGTGAAGAGTTTTGAAACTGTGCTGGGTCAACAGAAAGGCACTAGAGGCAGGGTCCATGGCGGGGAATGCGTCAGGCTCTTCAGGAGTGGATACCAGTGTTGTCTTGGCCAGTCTGGAGCAATGAGAATCATCTTTGGCCTCTGCTCTGGCTTTTAATAGAAATTTGGGCAGCAGAGGAAGAGGTGGAAAGGCATAGACTGTCAATGTTGTCCAATTGAAAGAGAGTGCGTCCACTTTCCAGGCCTGTGGATGATAGGTCCTTGAGCAAAATTTTTCCAGTTGGTAATTTTCGTGGGTAGCAAAGAGATCTATGTCTGGCCGTCCCCATGCCTGAATTATCTTTGCGAAAACTTGAGGATGCAACTTCCATTCGTGTGGATCTGTCATAATTCTGCTTAGGTTGTCTGCCAGCGTGTTTTCCTTCCCTGGTAGGAATTGTGCTTGAAGTTGGATTTGCAATTCCAGAGCCATGTTCCAAAGGGTCATGGCTAGTCTGCACAGGGGGTATGAATGAGTTCCTCCCTGTTTGTTTATGTACCACATCACTGTGGTGTTGTCTGTCCTTATTAATAGCTGGCCTGGATGCAGTAGGTCTTTGAAGGCCATAATAGCATTTTGTACTGCTAGCATTTCCTTTTGATTGATGTGTAGGTGCTTCTCCTTTTGGGACCATTTGCCCTGAAT
Organism: Protopterus annectens; assembly: GCF_019279795.1. Lineage (NCBI taxonomy): Eukaryota > Metazoa > Chordata > Ceratodontiformes > Protopteridae > Protopterus > Protopterus annectens. The sequence continues at coordinate 144,562,482 of NC_056748.1, read as the reverse complement.
GCACTGATCTGTCATGTGCGGCCCCAGGCGTAGTCCGAGGTGTCTGTTGTGATGATTTGATTTGCTTGAGGCATGCAGAAGGAGAGACCTGTGTTTCTTTGGCATGCTTGAGCCCACCACAGAAATTCCTTTTGAAGACATGGAATGAGTGGTATAATTGTTTCCAAACTGTGACTGTGTTGAGACCATATGTTTTTTAGGTACCATTGAAGTTTCCTCATATGCAGCTTTGCACATGGGATCAGAAGGATGCAAGATGCCATGAATCCCAGAGCCTGCAGGATTTTCCTTGCAGTCAGCCTGGTGAAGGTTGCCATTTTTCTGAAGTATTGAGATAGTTGCCCTTGCTTCTCTGGCGTGAGGTAGGCCATCTGGGTGTTTGTATCCAAGCTGGCAGCCAGGAAAATTATTGTATGAGAGGGTATTAGTTTTGATTTCTTTTTGTCAACTGTGTATCCAAGAAAGTTCAACAACTTTATTACAAATGCCAGGTGTTTCAGAAGTATGTGCTTGCTGTCCGCTTGGATCAGGCAGTCATCCAGATATGGGTATATTTGTATCCCTTGAAGTCTGCAGAAGGCAATTACTGATGCCAGGCATTTCGTAAACACTCTGGGCACAGTAGATAAGCCAAAGGGCAATGCAGAGAATTGATAATGGGTTGAACCTGCAAGAAATCTGAGGTATCTTCTGCAATCTTGTTTGATAGGGACATGCAGGTATGCCTCCTTGAGGTCCAATGTTACCAGCCAAGACTCCTTGCCCAGCATGGGAAGAAGCTGCTGTAATGTGAGCATCTTGAATTTTGGTACGAGTATACATGTGTTTAGGATGGATAGGTCCAGAATAGGTCTCCAATCTTTGTCCTTCCTTGGTACCAGGAATAGTCTGGAATAAAAACCTTGACCTTGTTCTTTTGCAGGTACCTCTTGAATAGCTTTCATGTCCATGAGAGCTGAAATTTGTTTTTGTGCCTCTGCCTTTGATTTTGTGGCAGGTTTGGCATGCCTCTCATTTTTGGAAGGGTGTGAAAGTGGAATCTGTAGCCTCTGTCTATAATATCCAGGATCCATTTGTCTTTTGTCACAATATGCCAATTTTTTTAAAATAAAGCCAGTTTTCTGCCTAAAGGTGCTGCCATTAAAGCTTTGCTTGGCATGCAGAGGGGAAGGTCATTGTGTCTGCTTTCTGAATGACTGTGATCTATCTTCTCCACCTCTTGGCATAGGTGCTTGCCATTGTCTGCCTCTAAATGATCCTTGAGATTGCCCTCTACCCCTCGGGTCCCTGTATCTACCTCTTTGAGGTCTGTCCGTGGCTGGAAAGGGCCAATTTTTTGAAGGCCAATTTCTGCTGAAATGTGGAGGTTGTACCTGTAGGAAATATTTCACTGTTTGCATTGATCTTGCCTTTTCCTCCATTTTCTTTAGTATCTCCTCAGCTTTAACACCAAACAATACATCTTTTTGAAGAGGTGCATCTAGTAATTTAGCTTTGACATGATCTGGCAAGGTTTGCTCTTTGAGCCAAGCATGTCTACGTATGACAGACCCTGTAACAGCAGCTCTACATGAGGCCTCTAAAGCATCAAAACCACATTGTAAGGTATGTTTACCCACTTGCTCTGCACTATGCAACAAATCCTGCAACTCCTTTACGTCTGGTTGCTCAGGCTGTGTCATTTTGCTTTTCAACTGAGATAACAAAAACTGTTGATACTTTAACATATGGAACTGACAGTTTAATGCCCTCATGGTTAAAGTGGCCGAGGTGTACACCTTTCCCCCCACCTTTCTAAAGCTCTGGAATCTCTCTCTGAAGGTAATGGGTTTTTGGCAGTAGAGGCCTTAATTCCCTTGGGACCCTGTGAAATAGTTTCTGGGTCCGCAGTATGGCTTTTGTAAAGGAATTGGTGTGAATCAGGGACCCGGTAATACCTGTCAGGTTTAACAGGAGCTGGAGGTAAAGAATCTGGGTTGAGGCTGGCTTCTGTGTACACATCATCTAGAATATCCAGGACAGGAGGGATAGCCAGAGGCCTGTGCTGAGGAAGCAAGAGAAAATACCTGAGCCTTTTCTTGGAATCTGAGTAATCTTGACCTTCCCAGTGAAAGTGTTCCCTCAAGGTGTGTAAGGTTTCCCCAAAAGAATAGTCCTCGGGGGGGGGGTGAGGAGATGGATTCCTCAGCATCAGAATCTTCAAAAGAGGAATATGAATATTCCTGGTCCTCAGGATGTTCTGAGGTAATAGAGGCTTGGTCTGAGGAAGGGTAGTCTTCCTCCAATCTGGGCCTTTTGTCCGAGGGAGGTTGGGAACCCCTGATAAGAGAAATCAAATCCTCAGCCATTTTGAGCATCTGTTTTTTAGGCATGGTGCCCTGAGATGGGCTCTGTGGAGCTTGTCTTTTAGTTTTCATGGCTGCTTTAGATTTTGTGAAAGCCTTAATGGAAAAGGAGGAAGGCCTGAAGACACCTTGAGAGCTGGCAGGCCTGTCTAAACTCTGAGTTTCCCCGCCAAGGGGGGCGTCAATATCTGTAGTCGGAGTGGGCACCGAGGAGCCTGCGACCTCGGGCACAGAAGACACCACTAAAGAAGTGTCATCGGTACTCAGGGGCTGCGTAGGCGCCTCGCTGAGAACCGGAGCACCTGGAGCCGGCTTTAGCGTGGTGTCGGTAGAAGTCGCGGACCTCGAATACCGGTCCTTATCTTTGCGTCTTTTACTCAAAACTGGAGTCGGAGTATCTGACGACATAATGTAATTAAACATTTTACCAAAATAGTGTTGGGCGAACTCTGCCCGACGCTTAATAGTGCGTTTGTTGAATCTAGCACAAAAACGACAGGCCGAGACGTCGTGGTCTGGGCCTAAGCAAGGAATGCAGAAGGAATGGAAATCCTTATGCGGTATTTGCTTCCCACATGAAATGCAATTATTAACTTTGTCTGACATCGGTCTGAGGCAAGAAAAGTTTCCCCAATGGGGTACTTAGCTTTCAAGAAGACTTCGGCTGCAATATTTTTCGTAAATCTCAGGAGCAGGCCGACCGGCACTTGCGAACTGCTTCTGCTTCGGGCACCGCGCGGCAAGAAAGACTGAATAAAATGGCGTCGGCTGGTTCCTTTATACCCCTGCCACACTGACGTCAGGGAAGAAGCGACGACAACCGACACCGGACCTAGACTTTGGAATTTGGCCGACCGAGGACCCGCCTGATGGCAGGATAACCCATCTGTTATGACTGCAGCTGTATGCACGATGAACATCATAAAACAGTCCATTCTTGTTTGTGCCATAATGATAACTCATCTTTGCTCCCCCCTCAAAAGAACAGGTAAATGACCCATTTTGCTAACAAAACATCTTTGAAATGCTAAAAGTGCTATCAAAGGACCCGTCCCTGAAACATTTGTACATATTTATCACACAGCACATTTTCATGTATTGGCAATCAGGCCCATGCCATCAGTACACTTCTAAATAATGCATACAGATAACAGTGCTAAAGCCTTTGCTTCACATTATTCTTAAATGCATCTAGCATATGCAGTATGTAGGTGACAAAAGGGGATCACACCTGCTGAAGTTCAGTACTCCTCTGTACAGATATACCCTGAAGAAAAAGCATTTTTGCAGTCTTCCAAACATATACAACTCTACTCAATCTCAGTTAACTAGCTACATGGTTGCTTTTTTTATATGGTGTATATTATTAGTGGATTGCATTTGTCTTTGTCTGTGTTTCATAGATGCTAATTACAGCATAAGCAGTTAAACTGTATGCTAATCATCCAATCCAACATGGTGGAGATATTCAACAAGCTATAAAGCATCAATGTAGACTCCATGCTGGTTTGGATTTCAAAACTCTTGGAGTCCAGACATGGAAAGTCTACACAGAATGTTAGTTGCTGCTGCGTTAATCCATTTATATGTGCTAGAGGCTAAAGCCAATGTTGCTGCTGCCAATAGGCCGAGGCTGAGAAGGAGAAGGGTTTTCCAGGCCCCATTTAACTTTTCACAATGTACATGATGTGGAAATTGTAGAGTTATACAGAGTGGACAGGGGAACACTACAGGAACTCTGCAACCTCTGCTACCCTCAATTCAGAGCCAGAGTCAACTGAGGGGAACCCATCCCAGTGGAAACTAAGGTATGTGTAGCCCTTAGAATATTAGCTGCAGGTGCCTTTCAGAGACCAACAGGGGACATGCTGGGAGTGTCACAGGCATCAGTGTCAAGGATCCTCCATCATTTCCTGGATGCTATGCTCCAACATGCCAGTGAGCACATATATTTTCCACATAGTTCTGAGGAGAGGGCCAGAAATATGCAATAGTTTTACCAGGTAGTGCATTACCTTGAAGTACTGGGTGCCATAGACTGAACTCATGCATAAATTAAGGCACCGCCTGGGGAATAGGGTAGGCTCTACATTAACAAAAAGGGCTATCAATCTATCAACTGTTAAGTCATGTGTAATGCAAAGGGAATCATCTTGAACAGGTATGCTGGCAACCCTGCCAGTTATCTAGTACACCTCCCAACTGTACCAGATGTTTGCTAGGGGGGATATCTCACAGGGTCATTTACTGGGGCATGCAGGCTATGCACTGGAAGTGTGGCTGCTGACACCAATTACAAATGCACACACCCACGGAAGAATGCCATAATGAGGCACACGCTCAAGCCAGAAATGTCATAGAATGTGTGTTTAGACTGCTGAAGTCATGGTTCCTGTGCCTAGATACATCTGGGAGAGCCCTGCAGTACAATCCATGGGCATGTACAGAAATATTCACAGTATGTGCCATGCTACAGAACATAATCCTGAGGAAACAGCTGCAGCAGGATCAGTAAGAGGAAAGTACACATCCTACCAACAATGGCAAGGTCATCACAGCCACAGGCAGATGAGGAATCAGAGGGGGAACCACCAGCTGCTTTGGGTGTAAGCAGATATAGACATGCTCAGTTTGCCCTTGCATTGGTTAAGAGACAATGTATAGTGCACTCACTCACTCACTCACTCACTCACTCACTCACTCACTCACTCACTCACTCACTCACTCACTCACTCACCACCTAGGAGCATAAAAACCTTCCTCCTACTCACATACATATAGTAACACTGATGCCAGGCAATCCACACAACCTTTACCTCCCCATGTATTGGCTGTGTACTGCTTGCATCAGACACAGTCAGCCCTGAACTAACAGTGTGGCAACTGCTGTATTTACAAGGTATGTCCTGAACCTGGAGTGTATTGTTTAATAATATTATGGCATATCCTTGTATTTCATTACTTGGTACAGTAAGCAAGTAAAAGGTGGGAGATTTGTGCAGAAATTACCCTAACATGTAACAGCAGAGACTTATTTGACTTATATCTGTCCATTAGTAAGTTGTAGGCCTCAGGAATCAAAGATACACGCAGTCATACCTCTCAAAAGTACTGATTATCACTGCATGCCCTCAGTTTAGCACCATACATTTGTCTTGGAAATCATTAAAGAGAGAAGTTAAAAAGTAATGATACACATTTCAGTTTCTGACCAGCTCAAATGACGTAGTGGTAAATCATTGTGGCTATGGTGTGCAGGGTCCTGGTTTCAAGACTTACAAGGGCTGATTATTTAGCAAAGTTCCTCATTAGCACCCTTCAAGAAAAATCTTGATGAGTGGATGGGAAATAGGAAATACACCCCGGGGATCACTTCTGTGGCTCTGCTCGACAGGGGTACAGGTAAATAACTTTCTTGGGTGGAATAAGACAGGGAACCTTGTTGGCTAGGCTTACTTAGGTCCTTGGGCTGATAGCCTATTACCTACCTATGAACCTATGAACTTCACAACCCTCAGAAGATGAAACAACAGGCAGGATGCAAAACAAGGAGAGTAACAAGAGCAGCATATCCTTGATTGTGCCATATCAGTAACTCACCTTTGATCCCCCCTCAAAAGCAGTCATTTCTTATATGTGCCATAACAGTAACTCACCTTTGCTCCACCCAAAAGAGCATTCTGTGCTTTTTTGTGCCATCCAACCTGCCCTTCAGTTGTTTACAACTGCATATCATATAATTCCCAGTTAATATCCTCAGACATTTTAAGGCCAATGATACAGAATGGCTTACACACTGCATGTGTCAGAGTACTAGTCAGATAACTGATGAATGACCAAGAAACACAGAAAGGTATGACAGAGCTGTATATTTGCAAACAATAATCATAACAGATTGTGTGATCACGAAGTGCACTATGTCCAAATATTACAAATTTAATAAATGTACAAATAACAGTTTATGGTTTCATATCAGTGTACATTTTGTTGCAATTGGTTGTGTGAAAAATGACTTCAGGTCTTTGTTGCAGAGCTGTTTGTATGACTAAGAGGGATAAGGCACCCATCCTGTTTTCTAAAGGTGCATTGGAGTGAGAGTTGAAATCCAGACTTATGTAGAAATATCTCATGTCTATTAACATTTTCTACCATGTATGTGATAGATTGCTTTTCCTCATTTCAACTATTTCTCCCTTTTTTACTTTTCTTTCTTTCATTTTTTTGCCACTGTTTGTACTATGTACCGCTTAGCTCAAGCACAGGAACCGGAGAAAGAGAATGTCAGGCTTAGCAGTCCTTATTTTGTTTATGGAAGTGCGGCAGTGTGCAAACTGGATAAGTGGACCACCCAGAAAGTAGTCAGCCAAAAACACAAATAAGAAACATTCAATCAATGTTATTGCCTGTTGCAGCAGGTATAAGTGTAGGGCTGGAATACAGATGGTCCTGGGTTCTAGTACAGTGTATGCAACTTTTTTTCCACTGTTGTGACATTGCAGTTTATAGCAATGAACCAAAACATGAACAGCGGTTATTTCAACCCTCTTTTCCAACAGGTGTTAGTGTAAGACTGCCATACACATGGTCCTGGATTTAAATACAGCATATTCCATAAACGTGTACTGTTGTTCCACATCCTATTATAGTCAATCTCAGTTATAATACTTGACATACTGTAAATATTAATTATATGTATGAGGGCTGAGACATGAATATTGTGTCAGTTATTTATTTATTTATCTATATATTATCACATTTATTATCAAATATATGACTGTGGGTACACTGTTCACTATATTCCTGTAAGTATATTTCTGCTATCTGGACTGCCATGAGCTTCACATACATAATTGCCTGTACATCAAATAATCTTGAAAATGCAGTGCTTGCCACTGTTGCAAACTGTTTACCATTGCGCACCATGTCTGAGTGATGGTAAGTGATGCGCAACATTTTCAAACAGTGTGCACACTCCCAGTAAATGCATTAAGTGGAACTGGCAGGAAACCATCATTCTCCATTACTCTTGATCCATGATAGATGTGGCAGGCATTTGTGAAGAGGGTATGAGATTTATGGCTCAGAGATGGGTTGTCCAGGAGTCCAAGAATTTTGTTGGACTCCTAGTGAAACACCACAGTGCCAGGTTGCTGCAGGGGGACTATTCCAGGTCCCAATATAAGTCAGTGGCTTGGGATAGTTTGGCCTGGGCTGTGACCAATGCCACCAATATCCCCTGTAATGGTAAATAGTGTAGGCATCACTACAATGACCTCTGGAAGAGGAAGAGGAGTACCCCCAATGCTTGGATTGAGGAATTTAGGATGGAGCAAATCCCACAGATGTGTACATGTCAACTACAGAGAGTACTTGTAAGGCCTAAAAACTGAATATAGGCAAGACTGGTATTCATAATGATATTCTGTTCTGTTCTGTTTTTTCCACAACTGCCATGAAAAGGGAGTGCAATGTTAGGACCCATGGTGCTAGACTGGCAAGGATAAGGGTGGCATGTGGTATGTATGCAGCAGAAGAGTGGTGTTACTGGAGCATTGAAAGTTAAAGATACATTGTTATTTTATACAGTTGTATCAAATTGACCATGCATATCTCAAATGTAAAAGGATGTATGCAGGCATTAGTCTGCAGCACAAACTAAGAGTACAATATTAGACTTTAGTCAGAGGAGATGGGTTCAAATACCACACTTCCAAAGTATACAATACTATTAATTCTACAATTATGTGTAACTTTAAGCTTTAAAGTAAAAGCTCTATACCAGTAGCACACATACCCTGCTGTAAACTGTAATCTGTATAATTGGAACATGCATATGTAAACTGTAATCTGTATAATTGGAACATGCATATGTGCAATATATGCACATGTAAAGGAACACTTGTTGCAATCTGTAGTATAGTGTACATCTGTTAGGAGCTGGTGGTCTTAAAAGTAACAGTTATCTGTTAGGGGGTGGTAGTCTTAAGAGTAATAGTTATCTGTTAAGGGGTGGTAGTCTTAAGAGTAAAGGTTAAGATAATAGAGTCAAATAATTGTATTAATGGATTGTATGTTACATATGAAGGTAGTACTAATCTTATCTCTTTTTTCTCTCACCCCAACCCTTATCTCTCTCTGTTTTTTTTTGTTTATGTGTCATCAAAATGTGTCCATGTTATCCATGTTTACTATATCATGAAATGTTCCACAGCACAGCGGGATAGGGCTGCCCCACAAGATCTGCCTGCTCTAAATCCACTGGCCCTGGTACCATTGCCCAGCACATCTGGGACCCAACCTGGCAGCATCACCTCTGCTGCCCCTGCACTACCTGCTCCCTCAGGTAGCCCTGCCATGGGGGGATAGTCCAGTGGACCCCTCTGGGAGCAGTGGCAGAGGTGGTGAGTTTGTCACCCATGCTGAACTGCCAGGGATGGCTCATAGAGTTGTACGCCACACTGTTGGTGCACACCTACACCAGATAGAGGGGCTGATCTCCCTCATTTTACATAGAACCAGAAGGAGGAGAAGGAGACTTTGACTGCTCCAGCCAGTGGCAGAGTGTGGTGACAGTGATGACAGTCCAGTGGGTGTGGACTCGATTCTCACTGTCACCCAGCTTGATGACCATGGTTCCTGGATGTCCCCACCCTCACCCCATCCATGGTGTCTGCCCACCTCTTATGTCCATCACTGTCCCTGTGTCTTGTCTTGTTTGTCTTGTCTGTTTACAATTGCTTTCTCACCTGCCCAACTTACCTGACCCAGACATACCTACGTCTCTTCCCCAACATTCCTCTCTCTCTCAAAAAAAAATGGGCACCTGTCCCCCCCAAAAAAAATTGTCCCATACATAGCTCTGTATTTCACATGTGTCTTCTTGACACACTTGATTTAGTCAAAGTGGCTATGCAACATGATTGTGCTGTGGTCACCTCTATCTCTGGAGCTAATATTCTGCATATATTATCAGTTTTTACTGTTAAAGAAATGGATAGCTGTGGTTATTTCCTCCCTTCCTCCTGCACATTCATGTATTGCTTTTCATTTGTTCTTCCCCCTGCTTGCTCCCCATTTCGTCACTCTCCTATCTTCGCCATTTCTTTTCTTTAATGCATTATTGCATGACGATATGCATTACTCAGCAAAGGCAGCAATGGTAACATGAAAGAACTTAAAAGTGTAAGATTCAGTTGTATTTTAACTCAGTACCATCTGCCCCCAAAAGGAAAATATCACTGTATTAACTGCATTAACATGTGCCACCACAGAGTCAGTTAAGTAGTTACATGTATTCCAGAGCCTCAGTACTAACTGTCAGACTTTATCATCCCCATTTCACCAATGTTCTATCTTTACCTTTTCTTTTCTTTAATGCATTATTGTGCGAAGATGCACATCGTGTGCCAATGTGCAGCAACAGTAATACAAAATAACTTAAAAAGTTGTAGATTTACTTGTATTCGAAACCAGTACTATCTGGCTCCAAAAAGGAATGTATTGCTGCATTAATTACATTAGCACCTGCTTCCACAGAGTCACCTAAGTAGCAGGTGTATTCCAGGGACTCAGTACTAACTGTCATACTTTAGCAATGCTGCCACTGGAGTAGTTACTTGACATTCCCTTATTTACTAATCATTCTTATGGTCTCCCTTTTGCCCATTGTGGAAGGTCACACAAACAAGATAAGCACAGTCAAACATTCCATTCATTCTTTCATTGCCTGTGATTGCACTAAGCACCATATCGTGCAAATGGCCAAAAAATAATAAAATAAAAATAAAAAACTGAGACAGAAAACATAATTTGCACACAGATGCAGACGAGATTGGATGGTAATGAAATAAAACCTGTGAATTGTGTGCTGCTTACTTGCATTTGTAACCTTGACAGATGTATATGTAACATTTAGTAAGTCTAACCTACATACCCACCTGATGTAAGCATTCACAGTTGCCATCCATTAAACACAAACACTGAGGGAGTGCCTGCACTGTATTTACATCCCTCCATGGATACAATTTTTTTTGATTCAGCAATTCTAATGAGTTCAGACCTCATTTGCATCTTCACTGTACTGACAGCACTGAATCTACAGCAGACAGCAACCCTGTAGCTAGGGGAAACTGAAGGGGAGCCAAATTGTTTATGTGTTGAACACAGAAGAGAGGATATTACTTTGGAATATATCTGCACAGAGGAGTATTGATTCTTAGATGATATGTCTGCATTTTGTCAGCTATATATTGCATTTGCTGACATGTGACTATGAATAGTTTAATTTTTTTCTGTTTATTTTGATTAGCACATTTACACATTTTATCTGTCTGCATTACTTACATGTGTACCGTTCACTTCGGGGTGGGGAGCAAAGCTGCACTTCTGTTATGGCATGAAAAGGATTATGTGGCGCTTGTTACTCTCCTTTTGTTGCACCCAGTATGTATCGAATGCTGTCACATGTTAAGGTCAGTTCTGTACAAATCTCACACCTTTTACTTTTTATTCTGTCTGTGCAGACTCCTTTTCATAGCTGTATTCCTAAAGTTTTGGAATTCACAGGAAACACCAGCACAGAGTCTACATGGTTGCTGTATAACTTGTTGAATAGCTCCACTGTGTTAGATTGGTTAATTAGCATGTAATTAAGCTGCTTATACTATAATTAGCATGCAGCAGTGTTTACATTGTTTTTACAGGGGTGCATGCCTCTACATAGTGCTTACTGAATCTAAAAGTTTTTGCGCCCATGTGTGCAGACACTGACCATATAGGCTTTACATAATCCCCCTGAGTCTTACTTATCACAGATTTATAGAATTCTTAGATTAGAATTCTTATATTTAGGCAATAAAATTAATAACATAAGCTTTACTGATGAAGATAAAAAAAATAGCATTAAAGTCAGTAGAAAAAACTTCCCTGCTTTCTCTGGACCCACATATATTGCCTTTGGTGATATGCGAGTGTCGCTTAGGTTTTTGTTATTGCTGTTATTTTTTTAAACTGGCATTGGCTTAAGGTAAAATATACATTTGGTTCCTACATATCATAGTAATCTAATGCAATCTCAGTCTAAGAGTATCCTGCTATGCATGTTTAAATACCCTGCAAGTGACTGTCTCATATGAAGTTTTAGAATACTCGGACACTTTTTATCAGTATAATATACATGTGCAATTATATAAGAACTTTTTTAAACTGTCCAAATATACTTTTCCAACTGGTAAACCTCTTATTAAGTGGAAATGCATATGTAACAGCAATAGAGGGCAACCTAGATCTTACTTACTGAAGCTTTTAAATTGTGTAATACTTATGCTTGTTAAGATTGAGGAAACTGTGAGAAATTATCCATTCAGCATTTATGTTAGCAGATATACATGTTTCAAGTGAATAAACTCTTGAGAAGCTATCCTGTCAGCATGTATAATGGCAGATATACCTGTTATAATTGAGAAATCTGTTGAGAAGTTCTCATGTTAGTACTTATTTTAGCAGCTATACCTTCCAATGCATCTGCACTATTGACTAATATAATGGTATTTCATTGCTTGTTTTATTCTGCTTTTAGTATTGTTTTTGCTTTGTATTGAACATGCTTTTAGTATTGTTTTTACTTTGTATTGAACATGCTTTTA
>NC_056748.1:144529315-144549993 GCF_019279795.1 Protopterus annectens | reverse complement strand
CAAACATTGTTATACTAGGCACACATTTGTATGTGCTATATGCTTTTTGTACATATATCAAGTGTTATATTTCACATTTTATATTTTTGGCTTTAAGAAAATGGTATGTATTAATGAATAATTAGATGAATAGACATTTGATTGGTTTATTTATTAATCAAATTTTGTATTTAAACTTGACAAATTGATTTACTGGTCAGTTCTGAAGAAGTTCGTTGTGATTAAAATTAAAGAAAGCGCTTAACTTTTTATCTGTGTGGACAGTCATAATTTTGTCTTTTTTTCACATTTTTTTCCTGAAGATATCTCCCCATCCAATTTCAAGGAAAAAAGCACCATGTTGCCAAAATCTGTCCACAATAATTTGATTTTCCACATCGGTGAAGGGTGGTCTACATGGAGTGACACGCCTGAGTGGCATATTTGTAGGTGTCCTAAAAGACAACAGAAATATAATGCACATAAATTTCACATAACTACAAAATAACTGTTTCCAGATAAAACAGAAAAGGTAGCCAGTCAGTATTACCCATTGGAGAAACATAAAGCAGTCCATTCTTGTTTGTGCCATAATGTTAACTCATCTTTGCTCCCCCCTCAAAAGAACAGGTAAATGACCCATTTTGCTAACAAAACATCTTTGAAATGCTAAAAGTGCTATCAAAGGACCCGTCCCTGAAACATTTGTACATATTTATCACACAGCACATTTTCATGTATTGGCGATCAGGCCCATGCCATCAGTACACTTCTAAATAATGCATACAGATAACAGTGCTAAAGCCTTTGCTTCATATTATTCTTAAATGCATCTAGTGTATGCAGTATGTAGGTGACAAAAGGGGATCATACCTGCTGAAGTTCATTACTCCTCTGTACAGATATACCCTGAAGAAAAAGCATTTTTGCAGTCTTCCAAACATATACAACTCTTCTCAATATCAGTTAACTAGCTACATGGTTGCTTTTTTTTATATGGTGTATATTATTAGTGGATTGCATCTGTCTTTGTCTGTGTTTCATAGATGCTAATTACAGCATAAGCAGTTGAATTGTATGCGAATCAACCAATCCAACACGGTGGAGATATTCAACAAGCTTTAAAGCATCAGTGTAGACTCCATGCTGGTTTGGATTTCAAAACTCTTGGAGTCCAGACATGGAAAGTCTACACAGAATGTTAGTTGCTGCTGCTTTCATCCATTTATATGTGCTAGAGGCTAAAGCCAGTGTTGCTGCTGCCAACAGGCCGAGGCTGAGAAGGAGAAGGGTTTTTCAGGCCCCATTTAACTTTTCACAATGTACATGATGTGGAAATTGTAGAGTTATACAGAGTGGACAGGGGAACACTACAGGAACTCTGCAACCTCTGCTACCCTCAATTCAGAGCCAGAGTCAACTGAGGGGAACCCATCCCAGTGGAAACTAAGGAATGTGTAGCCCTTAGAATATTAGCTGCAGGTGCCTTTCAGAGACCAACAGGGGGCATGCTGGGAGTGTCACAGGCATCACTGTCAAGGATCCTCCATCATTTCCTGGATGCTATGCTCCAACATGCCAGTGAGCACATATATTTTCCACATAGTTCTGAGGAGAGGGCCAGAAATATGCAATAGTTTTACCAGGTAGTGCATTACCTTGAAGTACTGGGTGCCATAGACTGAACTCATGCATAAATTAAGGCACCGCCTGGGGAATAGGGTAGGCTCTACATTAACAAAAAGGGCTATCAATCTATCAACTGTTAAGTCATGTGTAATGCAAAGGGAATCATCTTGAACAGGTATGCTGGCAACCCTGCCAGTTACCATGACTTACATATCTAGTACACCTCCCAACTGTACCAGATGTTTGCTAGGGGGGATATCTCACATGGTCATTTACTGGGGCATGCAGGCTATGCACTGGAAGTGTGGCTGCTGACACCAATTACAAATGCACATACTCACGGAAGAATGCCATAATGAGGCACACGCTCAAGCCAGAAATGTCATAGAATGTGTGTTTAGACTGCTGAAGTCATGGTTCCTGTGCCTAGATACATCTGGGAGAGCCCTGCAGTACAATCCATGGGCATGTACAGAAATATTCACAGTATGTGCCATGCTATAGAACATAATCCTGAGGAAACAGCTGCAGCAGGATCAGTAAGAGGAAAGTACACATCCTACCAACAATGGCAAGGTCATCACAGCCACAGGCAGATGAGGAATCAGAGGGGGAACCACCAGCTGCTGTGGGTGTAAGCAGATATAGACATGCTCAGTTTGCCCTTGCATTTGGTTAAGAGACAATGTATAGTGCACTCACTCACTCACTCACTCACTCACTCACTCACTCACTCACTCACTCACTCACCACCTAGGAGCATAAAAACCTTCCTCCTACTCACATACATATAGTAACACTGATGCTAGGCAATCCACACAACGTTTACCTCCCCATGTATTGGCTGTGTACTGCTTGCATCAGACACAGTCAGCCCTGAACTAACAGTGTGGCAACTGCTATATTTACAAGGTATGTCCTGAACCTGGAGTGTATTGTTTAATAATATTATGGCATATCCTTGTATTTCATTACTTGGTATAGTAAGCAAGTAAAAGATGGGAGATTTGTGCAGAAATTACCCTAACATGTAACAGCAGAGACTTATTTGACTTATATCTGTCCATTAGTAAGTTGTAGGCCTCAGGAATCAAAGATTCACACAGTCATACCTCTCAAAAGTACTGATTATCACTGCATGCCCTCAGTTTAGCACCATACATTTGTCTTGGAAATCATTAAAGAGAGAAGTTAGAAAGTAATGATACACATTTCAGTTTCTGACCAGCTCAAATGATGTAGTGGTAAATCATTTTGGCTATGGTGTGCAGGGTCCTGGTTTTAAGACTTACAAGGGCTGATTATTTAGCAAAGTTCCTCATTAGCACTCTTCAAGAAAAATCTTGATGAGTGGATGGGAAATAGGAAATACACCCCGGGGATCACTTCTGTGGCTCTGCTCGACAGGGGTACAGGTAAATAACTTTCTTGGGTGGAATAAGACAGGGAACCTTGTTGGCTAGGCTTACTTGGGTCCTTGGGCTGATAGCCTATTACCTACCTATGAACCTATGAACTTCACAACCCTCAGAAGATGAAACAACAGGCAGGATGCAAAACAAGGAGAGTAACAAGAGCAGCATATCCTTGATTGTGCCATATCAGTAACTCACCTTTGCTCCACCCAAAAGAGCATTCTGTGCTTGTTTGTGCCATCCAACCTGCCCTTCAGTTGTTTACAACTGCATATCATATAATTCCCAGTTAATATCCTCAGACATTTTAAGGCCAATGATACAGAATGGCTTACACACTGAATGTGTCAGAGTACTAGTCAGATAACTGATGAATGACCAAGAAACACAGAAAGGAATGACAGAGCTGTATATTTGCAAACAATAATCATAACAGATTGTGTGATCACGAAGTGCACTATGTCCAAATATAACAAATTTAATAAATGTACAAATAACAGTTTATGGTTTCATATCAGTGTACATTTTGTTGCAATTGGTTGTGTGAAAAATTACTTCAGGTCTTTGTTGCAGAGCTGTTTGTATGACTAAGAGGGATAAGGCACCCATCCTGTTTTCTAAAGGTGCATTGGAGTGAGAGTTGAAATCCAGACTTATGTAGAAATATCTCATGTGTATTAACATTTTCTACCATGTATGTGATAGATTGCTTTTCCTCATTTCAACTATTTCTCCCTTTTTTACTTTTCTTTCTTTCATTTTTTTGCCACTGTTTGTACTATGTACCGCTTAGCTCAAGCACAGGAACCGGAGAAAGAGAATGTCAGGCTTAGCAGTCCTTATTTTGTTTGCGTGAAGTGCGGCAGTGTGCAAACTGGATAAGTGGACCACCCAGAAAGTAGTCAGCCAAAAACACAAATAAGAAACATGCAATCAATGTTATTGCCTGTTGCAGCAGGTATAAGTGTAGGGCTGGAATACAGATGGTCCTGGGTTCTAGTACAGTGTATACAACTTTTTTTCCACTGTTGTGACATTGCAGTTTATAGCAATGAACCAAAACATGAACAGCGGTTATTTCAACCCTCTTTTCCAACAGGTGTTAGTGTAAGACTGCCATACACATGGTCCTGGATTTAAATACAGCATATTCCATAAATGTTTACTGTTGTTCCACTTCCTATTATAGTCACTCTCAGTTATAATACTTGACATACTGTAAATATTAATTATATGTATGAGGGCTGAGACACGAATATTGTGTCAGTTATTTATTTATTTATCTATATATTATCACATTTATTATCAAATATATGACTGTGGGTACACTGTTCACTATATTCCTGTAAGTATATTTCTGCTATCTGGACTGCCATGAGCTTCACATACATAATTGCCTGTACATCAAATAATCTTGAAAATGCAGTGCTTGCCACTGTTGCAAACTGTTTACCATTGCGCACCATGTCTGAGTGATGGTAAGTGATGCGCAACATTTTCAAACAGTGTGCACACTCCCAGTAAATGCAGTAAGTGGAACTGGCAGGAAACCATCATTCTCCATTACTCTTGATCCATGATAGATGTGGCAGGCATTTGTGAAGAGGGTATGAGATTTAGGGCTCAGTGATTGGTTGTCCAGGAGACCAAGAATTTTGTTGGACTCCTAGTGAAACACCACAGTGCCAGGTTGCTGCAGGGGGACTATTCCAGGTCCCAATATAAGTCAGTGGCTTGGGATAGTTTGGCCTGGGCTGTGACCAATGCCACCAATATCCCCTGTAATGGTAAATAGTGTAGGCATCACTACAATGACCTCTGGAAGAGGAAGATGAGTACCCCCAATGCTTGGATTGAGGAATTTAGGATGGAGCACATCCCACAGATGTGTACATGTCAACTACAGAGAGTACTTGTAAGGCCTAAAAACTGAATATAGGCAAGACTGGTATTCCTAATGATATTCTGTTATGTCCTGTTTTTTCCACAACTGCCATGAAAAGGGAGTGCAATGTTAGGACCCATGGTGCTAGACTGACGAGGATAAGGGAGGCATGTGGTATGTATGCAGCAGAAGAGTGGTGTTACTGGAGCATTGAAAGTTAAAGATACATTGTTATTTTATACAGGTGTATCAAATTGACCATGCATATCTCAAATGTAAAAGGATGTATGCAGGCATTAGTCTGCAGCACAAACTAAGAGTACAATATTAGACTTTAGTCAGAGGAGATGGGTTCAAATACCACACTTCCCAAGTATACAATACTATTAATTCTACAATTATGTGTAACTTTAAGCTTTAAAGTAAAAGCTCTATACCAGTAGCACACATACCCTGCTGTAAACTGTAATCTGTATAATTAGAACATGCATATGTAAACTGTAATCTGTATAATTGGAACATGCATATGTGCAATATATGCACATGTAAAGGAACACTTGTTGCAATCTGTAGTATAGTGTACATCTGTTAGGAGCTGGTGGTCTTAAAAGTAACAGTTATCTGTTAGGGGGTGGTAGTCATAAGAGTAATAGTTATCTGTTAGGGGGTGGTAGTCTTAAGAGTAAAGGTTAAGATAATAGAGTCAAATAATTGTATTAATGGATTGTATGTTACATATGAAGGTAGTACTAATCTTATCTCTTTTTTCTCTCACCCCAACCCTTATCTCTCTCTGTTTTTTTTTGTTTATGTGTCATCAAAATGTGTCCATGTTATCCATGTTTACTATATCATGAAATGTTCCACAGCACAGCGGGATAGGGCTGCCCCACAAGATCTGCCTGCTCTAAATCCACTGGCCCTGGTACCATTGCCCAGCACATCTGGGACCCAACCTGGCAGCATCACCTCTGCTGCCCCTGCACTACCTGCTCCCTCAGGTAGCCCTGCCATGGGGGGATAGTCCATTGGACCCCTCTGGGAGCAGTGGCAGAGGTGGTGAGTTTGTCAACCATGCTGAACTGCCAGGGATGGCTCATAGAGTTGTACGCCACACTGTTGGTGCACACCTACACCAGATAGAGGGGCTGATCTCCCTCATTTTACATAGAACCAGAAGGAGGAGAAGGAGACTTTGACTGATCCAGCCAGTGTGGTGACAGTGATGACAGTCCAGTGGGTGTGGACCCGATTCTCACTGTCACCCAGCTTGATGACCATGGTTCCTGGATGTCCCCACCCTCACCCCATCCATGGTGTCTGCCCACCTCTTATGTCCATCACTGTCCCTGTGTCTTGTCTTGTTTGTCTTGTCTGTTTACAATTGCTTTTTCACCTGCCCAACTTACCTGACCCAGACATACCTACGTCTCTTCCCCAACATTCCTCTCTCTCTCAAAAAAAAAATGGGCACCTGTCCCCCCCAAAGAAAATTGTCCCATACATAGCTCTGTATTTCACATGTGTCTTCTTGACACACTTGATTTAGTCAAAATGGCTATGCAACATGATTGTGCTGTGGTCACCTCTATCTCTGGAGCTAATATTCTGCATATATTATCAGTTTTTACTGTTAAAGAAATGGATAGCTGTGGTTCTTTCCTCCCTTCCTCCTGCACATTCATGTATTGCTTTTCATTTGTTCTTCCCCCTGCTTGCTCCCCATTTCGCCACTCTCCTATCTTCACCATTTCTTTTCTTTAATGCATTATTGCATGACGGTATGCATCACTCAGCAACAGGCAGCAATGGTAACATGAAAGAACTTAAAAGTGCAAGATGCAGTTGTATTTTAACTCAGTACCATCTGCCCCAAAAGGAAAATATCACTGTATTAACTGCATTAACATGCGCCACCACAGAGTCAGTTAAGTAGTTACATGTATTCCAGAGCCTCAGTACTAGCTGTCAGACTTTATCATCCCCATTTCACCAATGTTCTATCTTTCCCTTTTCTTTTCTTTAATGCATTATTGTGCGAAGATGCACATCGCGTGCCAATGTGCAGCAACAGTAAATACGAAATAACTTAAAAAGTTGTAGATTTACTTGTATTCGAAACCAGCACTATCTGGCTCCAAAAAGGAATGTATTGCTGCATTAATTACATTAGCACCTGCTTCCACAGAGTCACCTAAGTAGCAGGTGTATTCCAGGGACTCAGTACTAACTGTCATACTTTAGCAATGCTGCCACTGGAGTAGTTACTTGACATTCCCTTATTTACTATTCATTCTTATGGTCTCCCTTTTGCCCATTGTGGAAGGTCACACAAACAAGATAAGCACAGTCAAACATTCCAGTCATTCTTTCATTGCCTGTGATTGCACTAAGCACCATATCGTGCAAATGGCCAAAAAATAATAAAATAATAATAAAAAACGGAGACAGAAAACATAATTTGCACACAGATGCAGACGAGATTGGATGGTAATGAAATAAAACCTGTGAATTGTGTGCTGCTTACTTGCATTTGTAACCTTGACAGATGTACATGTAACATTTAGCAAGTCTAACCTACATACCCACCTGATGTACGCATTCACAGTTGCCATCCATTAAACACAAACACTGAGGGAGTGCCTGCACTGTATTTACATCCCTCCATGGATACAATTTTTTTTGATTCAGCAATTCTAATGAGTTCAGACCTCATTTGCATCTTCACTGTACTGACAGCACTGAATCTACAGCAGACAGCAACCCTGTAGCTAGGGGAAACTGAAGGGGAGCCAAATTGTTTATGTGTTGAACACAGAAGAGAGGATATTACTTTGGAATATATCTGCACAGAGGAGTATTGATTCTTAGATGATATGTCTGCATTTTGTCAGCTATATATTGCATTTGCTGACATGTGACTATGAATAGTTTAATTTTTTTCTGTTTATTTTGATTAGCACATTTACACATTTTATCTGTCTGCATTACTTACATGTGTACCGTTCACTTCGGGGTGGGGAGCAAAGCTGCACTTCTGTCATGGCATGAAAAGGATTATGTTGCGCTTGTTACTCTCCTTTTGTTGCACCCAGCATGTATCGAATGCTGTCACATGTTAAGGTCAGTTCTGTACAAATCTCACACCTTTTACTTTTTATTCTGTCTGGGCAGACTCCTTTTCATAGCTGTATTCCTAAAGTTTTGGAATTCACAGGGAACACCAGCACAGAGTCTACATGGTTGCCGTATAACTTGTTGAATAGCTCCACTGTGTTAGATTGGTTAATTAGCATGCAATTTAGCTGCTTATAATATAATTAGCATGCAGCAGTGCTTACATTGTTTTTACAGGGGTGCATGCCTCTACATAGTGCTTACTGAATCTAAAAGTTTTTGCGCCCATGTGTGCAGACACTGACCATATAGGCTTTACATAATCCCCCTGAGTCTTACTTATCACAGATTTATAGAATTCTTAGATTAGAATTCTTATATTTAGGCAATAAAATTAATAACATAAGCTTTACTGATGAAGATGAAAAAATAGTATTAAAGTCAGTAGAAAGAACTTCCCTGCTTTCTCTGGGCCCACATATATTGCCTTTGGTGATATGCGAGTGTCGCTTAGGTTTTTGTTATTGCTGTTATTTTTTAAACTGGCATTGGCTTAAGGTAAAATATACATTTGGTTCCTACATATCATAGTAATCTAATGCAATCTCAGTCTAAGAGTATCCTGCTATGCATGTTTAAATACCCAGCAAGTGACTGTCTCATATGAAGTTTTAGAATACTCGGACACTTTTTATCAGTATAATATCATTTTAAATCGAGTTGCTTGCTACTGAGATTTGTCTGCATACATCAACTGGACATAAGTTGATTTAAGTATATTTTCTGCATTTTATTGTGGTTTTATAATTTGGACTGATTCCTCAGATCTAGCTCTATTGAAACTGTCTTGTGTGTGTCTCTGAAGCTCTGCACTAGTTGTTAAACTGCTTTGAAATTCCTTTAAGTGTTAATTAGCTTGGGGGGGTTTCTGATAACATTAAAACCTGAGTTGGTTACATTTCTTGTAATCATTTTAAATAGAGTTGCTTGCTACTGAGATTTGTCTGCATACATCAACTGGACATAAGCTGATTTAAGTATATTTCCTGCATTTTATTGTGGTTTTATAATTTGGACTGATTCCTCAGATCTAGCTCTGTTGAAACTGTCTTCCCCACCCTCCCTCCCTGTTCTTGGTCGTAGTTTAAATTTGGTGGCTTTTGCAGTGCCCGCCCCACTGTAGATTTGATCTAGGACACTCCCCCAGTCCCATCTCTTTACCGCATTCTATCTAATAAACCCTTTCTGCACTTGCTTTTAGCCCTTTTTAATTTAATTACATTTTTTTCAAACTGTGTGTGGACTAATATTGCTACATACTCAAGTAGGCCAGCTTGCACTGCATTTGAATTGTTTTTACTACTGTTTTTGCTACTTTTCTGAAAAAAAAAAAATTATCTGCTTTTACTGTATTTGTGTTTCATCCTAATTTATTTTGCTTTTGCGTCATCTTAAAAGTACTCAGTTGTATTTATTACTTCTTGGTGCAACTCGTTCTAAGCCTTTTAGTTTAAGCACTTGGGCTTCAGACCAGTTGTTTTACATTAAGAAGGTTTGTGGCTTGCACTGTAGTGGCAGGACAGGTAGCTTACATCCTTCTAAGTTGGGAACTGCTGATTGAGGGCTCAGTGTCAGTTATTCTAAAAGTGTATTAATTCTGGTTTAAGCACTTGGGCTTCAGGCCAGTTATTTTACATTAAAAGGGTTCGTGGTCTGCACTCTTGTGGGAGGAGAGGCTGGACTCTGCCCTTCTGAGCTGGGAATTTCTGGTTAAAGGCTTATAGTGCCTGCATATTTGAACTGCTTCTTACTGAAATTGGTACACCTTGTTTGCTGTAGCATAGACTAGATCCAGGCCTGCTGAATCTAGCTCTGTTTGTATGCGTGTTGTTTGTTTGCTTGTTATTTCCCTGAAATGCTAATACCACCTAAACCGTGGCTTTTCAGCGCTTCTGTGGATCCCTAGTGATATCTGCATTGCTTACTGTACTCATTTCCTTGTTTCACTTGAAAGAAAGTTACTGTTTGTCGTTTTTGCATTTAAGTTACCTGTAACGCATTGCATTTAAGTTACCTGGCACTTGCTCACTAAAGGCACTTGCTCACTAAAGCAATTATATAAGTCAGCACTAAAAAATTAAAAGCACTACACTCTCACAAAGTCCTCTCGAGTACCTTGTTCCCCATTGGCCCTTTTTTTTCAATTATAAAGGAATTCCCAATACTATTCTAGCATGTCCAAAGGTCAGTTGTCAATCTTCTCTCCGGTCCAGCTGGTGAATCTGGGAATCTTGAGGCAATGTTACAACTGCCTCATGTACACAGACAACCCTCTCCTCCTCCCAATAAATTCCAAGATGCATCCATATAGCCAAACTGGAGGCTAAGCTCTCTCAACTCAGTACTGGCATAACCAGTCAGGAGGAGAAGGAAACCACACTCAGTACAATTCCAGTCGTACATAGACCTACCACGACAGCAGACCAAACACATAAACACACAAAAACATACTCGGAGGCTCTAAATAAAAATCTGCCTAAGCAGCAGAGACCTCCAAAGCAGATACCCAAGCAACCGCTACCCCAAAACAAAACACGTGCAACACATAGCTCACAAAGCCAGTGTTCCGAACAGTCACAGCCCTTAAGGCTAAACAACACACCTGATACACTTGTAATAGGTGACTCTATCATCAGGCACACTGACGTCCCGCTCACCAGGCTGAACAAGGAGAAGGTCACGGTGAGCTGCCTGTGGGTAGGATCCACCACATAGCACAAGCACTCAGGTCACTCCAAGGCAAGTACAAATATAACTCAGTCATTGTCCATGCTGGTGCGAATGACCTGAGACGTACCTCCCTGGACTACATGAAAAGAGACATAGAGGAGCTCTCTGAGCATGTGGCCCAGGCCGGTATGACCCTGACCTTGAGTAGCATCTTACCCTCACCAAGAATGATGCCACAATATGAAGACAAGATGATCAATTTCAACAACTGGCTTAATTATTGGTGTCATTCAAAGGGGATCCAATGCCTGTCAGCCTGGGATAACATGCTCTACAAGCCACGATGCTTCACTAGGGACGGCCTGCACCTGTCACCCCTGGGCTTTCGGATATTGGCAAAGGCTCTTGCTACCTCCATAGTGCCTTTTTTAGGCAAGGCTCAGAAGACAACCCCACCTCCATAGGTATCACAAGGGATAAGAAACTAAGAGTAATGCTACTCAACACCAGAAGTCTAAACCTCAAGATGCACGCACTCAAAACTCTCCTTAGCATGGAGAAAATCGATATCTGTGCAGTAACAGAAACCTGGTTCAAGGCTCCCGAGAGCACCCCAGCACTACCAGGTTATACCTCATACCATGCTTTTCGGCCCCAAAACTTGGACCGACCCACAAAAGGAGGGGGAGTATCAATATTCGTCAAAGATAACCACACCTCCCACAAGAGGGGAAAACATACTGGACCTGATCATCACCAACATGGGGACTCTATGCTCCAGACCAGAAGTGTATCCCTCACTGGTAAGATCAGACCATAAACTAATCTCACTGGATGTTCACATCCCGACACCACCCCCTGCCCAGAAAACCACAGTGAAAAGCTTCTCTAAAGCAAATTTCACACTCCTCAAAACTGAGGTGGAATCCTTCAAAGCCCCCGGGCCTGTGGAAAATAGGGCCCAGACCGCAGAATCCTTTATAAACGCATTCTATGAACACCTTCAGGAAAGCATGGATCATGAGATCCCAAATAAAACCAAGACCCAATCCTCCAAAGGCAGACATCCTGTCTGGTGGACCCCAGCCATAAACAAGCTATACAATAGAAGGAGGAAGCTACTAAATGATAGAGCAAAATTCCAAAAAGGGAAGGCATCTCTGATCAGTATTAGCAAAAAACTACAGGCACTCATAAAATTGTCTAAGGCCAGCTTCAAGAGAAAAATTGCACAGGACACTAAGGATAATCACAAGGCTTTCTTTAGTTATGTTAGGAACCTGGGTGGTAATTCCCAGATATGCTCAGAATTAGTCCAAAATGACAAAAAATACACCGAACCCACAGACATTGCCAACATCCTAGCTGACAGGTTCAGCAAACTCCCCTCCCCACCAAAAGGGCAAGTATCTATTCCAGCAGAGTGCTGCCCCCCTGACATCTCGGATGCTCAGGTAAGAGCCGCCCTCTCCAAAGCAAAAAACACAGCATCAATGGGACCAGACGGTGTCCCGGGCTGCGTCCTACATGAACTCCAAGAAGAGCTAAACCCAAACATAAAACTACTGTTCAATCTCAGCCTTACTACAGGATATGTACCCAAAGAGTGGCGTACAGCAACAGTGGTCCCTCTCCACAAAGGTGGTGCCTCAACGGATCCTGGAAACTATTGCCCCATAAGCCTGACTAGCTTGGTCTGCAAAGCTATGGAAAGGATAATCATGGACCTCATAAATAAAGATATTGGGGACCTACAGACACTGGATCCTACCCAGTTCGGCTTTGTTAAGGGCAGATCCTGCCTCTTAAATCTGGTTGATTTCTTTGAAACAGTCACCAAGGCCATTGAAGAGGGGAAGGTGGTCCACACAGCCTACCTGGTCCTCGCAAAAGCCTTCGATACAATACCCCACTGGCATTATAGATAAGCTCACCAGCTTAAATATAAACCCCTATGTCACTAGATGGGTTGCAAACTGGCTCAAGGACAGAACCCACATGGTTAGAATTGCTGGAGCCATGTCAGACTCCAAACCAGTTACAAGTGGCGTCCCACAAGGCTCAGTTCTGGGACCTCTCTTGTTCAGTATATATTTCTCGGAGGTACAGGCCAACATGGAAGGACTGTGGCTGACCAAGTTCGCAGATGACTGCAAACTGGGTGCCATAATCGACTCTCCAGCCGACACAAGCATCCTCCAAAAGGGCCTCATAGAAACAGACAACTGGTGCCAGAGCCATGGCCTCAAACTAAATGCCAAAAAGTGTATATTCATCCCCTTTGGCAAAAACAAAGTGCCCACAAATTACCACATAGGTGGTAATCCATTACATACAGAAGAAGTAATTAGGGACCTGGGGACCCAAGTTGATAGCAATCTCTCATTTGACAACCATGTGGCCAAAGTGGTTAGAAAAACATTTTATATAGCCCACCTAATCATGAAGGGATTCACATCTAGATCAGGGGAGGTCATCGTGCCTCTTTACTCATCCCTCATCAGGCCCATAATTGAGTACAATGCCCTTTTGGGATGTACCTTACCAGACACCTGCAGCAACTGGAAAGACCCCAAAAGTACCTCACCAAGAGGATCAAAGGGCTCAAACAGATACCATATGCTGCCCGGTTAAAGAAACTCCAGCTCTACTCAGTGGCATACCGCCTGTTCAGAGGCGATCTGTGCCTGACATATAAAGCCATGTCCAACCCAAAATTAATGGACATGCTGCACCTCAGAAAATCCAAAGCCTATCGATCTACACGCTCGAGAGACTTGAACCTCAGCACTGAAATAAATAGGACATGCTGGAGGGACAGATTCATAACCCAGAGGCTCCCTTCATTCTGGAATAAAATCCCAGTCCAGGTTAGGCAGAGTCCCTCAATGACTCTCTTCAAGAGGAATCTTGATGAGTGGATGGGAGATCGTAGGTTTACTCCGGGTATGACTTCTGTGTCATTGTTAGACAGAGGCACAGTATACTAACCTCAAAAAATGGGCATAGCAAAATTAATTTAAAATGTGTGGCGAAAGCCAAACACATTCTGGCTAGGCTTATAAATGCCCTAGGGCAGATAGCCTAGTATGAACCTATGAACCTATGAATATACATGTGCAATTATATAAGAACTTTTTTAAACTGTCCAAATATACTTTTCCAACTGGTAAACCTCTTATTAAGTGGAAATGCATATGTAACAGCAATAGAGGGCAACCTAGATCTTACTTACTGAAGCTTTTAAATTGTGTAATACTTATGCTTGTTAAGATTGAGGAAACTGTGAGAAATTATCCATTCAGCATTTATGTTAGCAGATATACATGTTTCAAGTGAATAAACTCTTGAGAAGCTATCCTGTCAGCATGTATAATGGCAGATATACCTGTTATAATTGAGAAATCTGTTGAGAAGTTCTCATGTTAGTACTTATTTTAGCAGCTATACCTTCCAATGCATCTGCACTATTGGCTAATATAATGGTATTTCATTGCTTGTTTTATTCTGCTTTTAGTATTGTTTTTGCTTTGTATTGAACATGCTTTTAGTATTGTTTTTACTTTGTATTGAACATGCTTTTAGTATCGTTTTTGCTTTGTACTGAACATGCTTTTAGTATCGTTTTTGCTTTGTATTGAACATGCTTTTAGTATTGTTTTTGCTTTGTATTGAACATGCTTTTAGTATCATTTTTTGCTTTGTATTGAACATGCTTTTAGTATTGTTTTTACTTTGTATTGAACATGCTTTTAGTATTGTTTTACTGTGTATTGAACATGCTTTTAGTATTGTTTTTACTTTGTATTGAACATGCTTTTAGTATTGTTTTTACTTTGCATTGAACATGCTTTTAGTATCGTTTTTGCTTTGTATTGAACATGCTTTTAGTATTGTTTTTGCTTTGTATTGAACATGCTTTTAGTATCATTTTTTGCTTTGTATTGAACATGCTTTTAGTATTGTTTTTACTTTGTATTGAACATGCTTTTAGTATTGTTTTACTGTGTATTGAACATGCTTTTAGTATTGTTTTTACTTTGTATTGAACATGCTTTTAGTATTGTTTTTACTTTGTATTAAACATGTTTTTAGTATTGTTTTGCTGTGTATTGAACATGCTTTTAGTATTGTTTTTACTTTGCATTGAACATGCTTTTAGTATTGTTTTTGCTTTGTATTGAACATGCTTTTAGTATTGTTTTTGCTTTGTATTGAACATGCTTTTAGTATTGTTTTTACTTTGTATTGAACATGCTTTTAGTATTGTTTTACTGTGTATTGAACATGCTTTTAGTATTGTTTTTACTTTGTATTGAACATGCTTTTAGTATTGTTTTTACTTTGTATTGAACATGCTTTTAGTATTGTTTTTGCTTTGTATTGAACATGCTTTTAGTATTGTTTTTACTTTGTATTGAACATGCTTTTAGTATTGTTTTTACTTTGTACTGAACATGCTTTTAGTATTGTTTTTACTTTGTACTGAACATGCTTTTAGTATTGTTTTTACTTTGTACTGAACATGCTTTTAGTGTTGTTTTTACTGTGTACTGAACATGCTTTTAGTATTGTTTTTACTTTGTACTGAACATGCTTTTAGTGTTGTTTTTACTTTGTATTGAACATGATTTTAGTATTGTGTTTGCTTTGTATTGAACATGCTTTTAGTATTGTTTTTACTTTGTATTGAACATGCTTTTAGTATTGTTTTTACTTTGTATTGAACATGCTTTTAGTATTGTTTTACTGTGTATTGAACATGCTTTTAGTATCGTTTTTACTTTGTATTGAACATGCTTTTAGTATTGTTTTTACTTTGTATTGAACATGCTTTTAGTATTGTTTTTACTTGGTATTGAACATGTTTTTAGTATTGTTTTTACTTTGTATTGAACATGCTTTTAGTATTATTTTTACTTTGTATTGAACATGCTTTTAGTATCTGCACTATTTTCCTCCTGAACTCAACCCTATTATTACTGTTACTGCTTACTACTACCCACCTTCTCTACTCCCAGGCCTCCTTCTTTTCATTTTTGGTCTTTAAGTTGCTAAAGCTACTACAAATATTGCTACCAATTACTCTCCAAACTGGAACATCCCTACCTTATCTTTCTTAAACTCTTTTAGACTTTAACTATTTTTATACAGTATCTGTGTTTTTCCACCTAACTTACCTCTCCCTTCTTCCCCCTTTTTATTCCTATGTTTGTAAGTTTTGTTTCACCTACCAACCACAAGTGACAGACCTGGCTACCATAGACATAACCGTATCTGAAGCGTAGAAATACTTGTTAAACAGTGGATCCATGCAGTTCATCTAGTCCCTATAGTTTAATGATGTATGTTTATTCTTAGCTATTTAACTGCACTATACTCATTGTC
Source organism: Protopterus annectens (assembly GCF_019279795.1). NCBI lineage: Eukaryota > Metazoa > Chordata > Ceratodontiformes > Protopteridae > Protopterus > Protopterus annectens. Next base: position 144,533,850 of record NC_056748.1, on the reverse strand, counting down.
CATAAGTGGCTCCCTCGCATGTCACCAAGACTTGCCTTTTTTTCTCCAGTCCCTCCCTGGTTTGTTTTTCTTGTGCCTCCTATTTACTTTGCATGGTAAAGAGACCTTTTTTATCTCTCTGGACCTGGTAACACTGGACCCCACCTTTAATTCCAGCAGTCCAGCATTTCTCAGGTCCTTCATATCTTACTTAACTATATTTAACCCCTTCAATATTTTTATTTCTTTCATGGACACCCTTCCATACTTGTCTTAAAGTCTGCCATGTTTCTTCTAATTTTATCTCAGCCCATTTTACCTTCCTCCTTCTATTCTCTTACTTGTTTGCATTCTTTTTACCTAACTGCTTATTTATTTACCTAACTGCTTATTTATTTACCTAACTGCTTATTTATTTACCTAACTGCTTATTTGTTTACCTAACTGCTTATTTATTTACCTAACTGCTTATTTATTTACCTAACTGCTTATTTGTTTACCTAACTGCTTATTTGTTTACCTAACTGCTTATTTATTTACCTAACTGCTTATTTGTCATACTTCCTTTGCATTTAGTGTTTAACAACATAGAACAAACTCCCCTATCTTTTAACCCATCTCCCATATGTTGTTCCTTAAACATGGAAGCAGGCTTGATTGTGCTGCCTGCACTTACTGACTGTTTTTTTTACTATATGTAGGGTAGCTTCAGCTCGGGGCCATCCTGCTCCATTCACTCTCACTCCGCTCATCAACTCTACCCCCAGTTCCACTCACCCCCTCTTCAACTACATATATGCTAACCATAAACACACACCCTCTAACACTCCTACCAATCACAAACTTGTTTTTCACGTACTCTCGTACTCTACCCTACCCCAAGCAACTATTCCAAGTCAATCATTACAGCTGGCCCAACCCTCTTATAAACCTAATCAACCCCCATTAGCAATTCTACTCCTACTGCATCATTTCCCTTTTTTCCTATTCCCCTTATTAGCCACTCTTAATTATGACATGCCCCTATCCTTCCATAATCTGCCTCTTATGCCTCACACTAACTCAAAATCCACAAAATCAATGTAATCAAAAATTCTATCATATCTATTGCAGGCTTTGAAAAACAAACAAAAAGTTACTCTAACATATCAGCTACGCTATTTGTCACACACCCTTCTTTTTAAAAAATATAAAATTGTCATCCTGTTTTAGTTCTAAACTATTGCTTCTCTCAAAACCAAAATCAAAAACAAAATCAACACCAACCATTACTTCTGCCATTTCGCAGTTTAACCCCAATGTGAGGACATTCACCCAAACCCAAGACCTACTACAACTTCACTTTCTAATAACAGAGTCACCTCTAACACTCTATTTCTATTCACACTAAATTAGTGTAGCATTTGTAATAAATTAACAGACTTTCACATGTGGCTATCACAGCACACCCCAGATATATTTGCAATCACAGAGACATTGATAAAGCCAAATACACAAGACACCAAACTACTTCCTCCAAGCTTCAACATAATAAGATCTGACAGAACTCATAAAAAAGCAGGATGGGTAGCTTTAATCTATCCCGACTCATGTACAACAATACCATACTCCAAACCCATCCTAAAATTTAGTAACGCCAAACTCCTTATAGCATTCTTAAAACTTAATAAAACAAAATAACTTCGTATTACAGTTCTGTACATCTCCACTGGTAACAACACTCCCACACTAGAGGATATCCTGTCCAGGATATCACAAAATATATCCAATGAAACTATAGTCATGGGAGATGTGAATATCAACTGGCAAAACTTAATCTTGGACTCCTAGACAACAGTATAAATCTTTTTGGAGTCACACAAATTATTACTACTCCAACCAGGATTCCTAAAAGTAACATCCAAAGATCAATTCTAGACTGGATCTAAGTCTCAGATCCAAATAAATATTCCAAGCCCAGTATTCTCCCAGACACATTAAGTGACCACCTACCTGCATATACTTGCAGGACAACCACCCATTTACTCAAAGGCCATAATTACAAAACCTCCTACAACCTAACTTCAAAAAGCAACTCTTTATTAATATACTAAAATCCTTAAACTGGTCCATATTGAAAATACTACCCCAGATGATGCAGTTAATTGCTTCAGAAAACTATTTCTGGACACCCTTAATAGCCTAGCTCTGCTTCGAACAAAAAGAACAAAATTCAGTCATGCGCCCTGACTAACAAAGTCCACAAAAGACTACTAGTAAACAGAGATAAAGCTTAGAAAGAATGGCAGAAGAATAGAAATGACCTAAATCTAAAATACTACAGACATTTGCACAATCATATAGGTGCAGGTGTTCATAATAGCTGATGTGAAAACATTCAGGCTAGGATTCAGAGAGATGTGATGCATTCCAGAGCAAGGCTTGTAACAGATAGTGCATATATATGTATTTGTGTTGGTTGTTTGAGACTTCTGTGGCTTTGGTATAATGGTTAAGATCTGTACCTCAAAGAAATATTATACAGAGTTTGACTCTGACCTTTAGATATGAGCTAGGCTCAAAATAAATGGTCTGTCATGGAAATTAACCTAGTATTCACCTATAAAAGTATTAAGGGATTTGGGGGGGTTGGCATAATACTTAAGGTGTTTACCTTACAGACACAAGGTACACGGTTTGATTCTCACCTTTGAAGATTAATTAGTTAGCCTTTGTCGCTTATCTTTCTCTAACACAGATGACAAGCGGGAGGGGTATTTTGTTTAGATGCTTTAATATATAAAAATGGTTTCACTTCAGAATCTTGAAATATCACAATCCCGAATTTCATAAAACTTTATAATCTGGAAGCCCAAAATCCTGAAAATTCAAAATCCTAAAAACTCAAAATCCTGAATCCCAAAAGACTGAAAACACACAGGATACATATACAGACTATAGAGAAAACAAACCAGATTACATTCCACCAAATATAAGCAGGGGGGCAAGCCCCCTGAACCCCCCACACCCCCTGCTACTTAAATATATCAACTCCAAGATTGCACTTCACTACACTATCATGAGTTATGTTGTAGCGTAGCAAGTTAAAAGGAATGTTACTAAAGTTACAACAGGCAGTCATGAACACATGTGAAGGTATGTTTGCCATGTTTTTCTGTGGAGTGCAATCTTGGAGTTTATATATTTAATTAGCAGGGGGTTTGGGGGGTGAAAAGTGTGATCCTTTGTCTTGTATGTGTTTCTCTGTGTCCTTGAACTGGAATATTGTCATTCTTTGTGTCCTGTATATTTTCAGTATTTTGTGATTCAGGATTTTGAGTTTTCAGGATTTTGAATGTTCAGGAGTTTGGGTTCTGGATTATGAATTTCAGGATTGTGATATTTCAGGATTCTGAATCAAAACCATAGAAACACATCAAGATAGATATAAATACAAACAAACTGACTAACAGACAGACCTTATATACATACATCCTTACATCTCAACGGCTAACTACAAAATGGCAGTCAGGCTCACATGTGCTCAGTATTTATACACCTGTGCAAGCCCTTGGATAGCTTCTTAAAGGTACAGACACACACATTGATCTACAGCCTTAAAATGGCCTGCAAGGGGAGCTAGCCTAGGGGTCTATATTAGAATTGTGAAAGCTTACTTTCACAAATACAAAGTCATCAACACATAAACATCGAAGTCCAAAAACAGAGAAGTACAAAAAAAGCGAAAATGACAACGTCGAACGAATTCCGGGAAGCAACAGCTCCATACAGGTAAGGTAAACCTAATGGAACAAACCTAATGCAAAACACTTTTTAAAATGTTTTACACAACAACCACATCCCCCCTACTTAAATATACCAACTCCGAGACCGCACTACAGTGGGGAAAAGGATTTATTTCCTCATCCCCACGATTACCCTGCTGGCCAAAAAAAGGACGTTCGGCATTCTGAATTTGCTTTTTTCGTTCTTCGCTGTTTTAGGACTTCGACATTTATGTGTCAATGAATTTATATTTGCGAAAGTAAGCTTTCGGGAGTCTAATATAGACCCCTAGCCTAGTACTTACCTATGAAGTAGCCAAAACCCATTTTTAGCAGAGGTCTGTCCAGAATAACTCCAGCAGATACATTTAAGATGCTCATAACAAAATAATTTTTTTTGCAAAGATACATTGCATAGGTAGTTATTAAAAAAAGGTTTATTGAATCATCATGTGTGATGTACACAAACTTGTATTTATATAAAAGTAATCAAACTTTATTAACAAGTTCACATTTGCAAAGATTAAACATCACATATATTATTCTATACAATATAATCAAATCAACATTACATAAGTTGTTCAATTCCTGTCTTCTCTTAACCCTCACTCCTCCTCCAAAACATTTTCTGCATGTATTGTTCCCAAAATGTACATTTCTCTTCATGTAATTTGCTCCTACCCTTTTCTAAAGATCCCACTTCCGGTTCTTTTCTCAATATTCAGTACTTCAAATATGGTTGATTTAAACTTTGATTTGCATTTTCTACCAATTTGCTTTTTTGGCAGCCAG
>NC_056748.1:144477564-144528815 GCF_019279795.1 Protopterus annectens | reverse complement strand
CTGTCAGGCGTGGTAGAACAAGATGTGTGGCTTCTGTCCATTTTTCATCTATCCCAGAAGTGGAAACACTAACCTTCAGAGATGCTACCCTTTATAGTTAGAAACTTTTACCCCAGTATTAAAGGCTGTCCTCTTACATAATTCTGGAAAGTACTCACAGGGCTCTGTATCTGTTATTAATTAAGTGGATTCTTTGATATTCATTTGCTTTAACTAAACCCTACCCAAGCTAATTATTACTGTGCCCTGCTCCTGTCTGAATTATATCTAGATATTTTTCCTCATACTATACTTATAGTTTAAGTACGTATATGCACATGACCATGTGATCTACATATCGCTGCCAGATCAGTTAGTTGGGGTATAATTTAGGCTAAAGCTACATTTCATAGATATTAACCTACACCTATTGTATGGATTAAAGGTAAATTTTCTTTAGCTATGTTAATTCACAAAGGAAATTTTATGTTTATGTGGTCCCATTACTAAACAACAATATAGTCATTACAGGTTTGCCCAACAGTGTTGATGTATTTAACTCCTGCTTTAACCTTCATGTGGCAAGATCAGTTAGTTATTTTGATAACAGCTTGTGCACGGTGATCTGTGAAAATGTAATACAACTGTCTCTTGAAACTCAAAACATCATTTAGTATGCCCCCCAATATCTTGCCAAATTACTTTATCTCTTTATTTAGAGATGCATTGAAGAACTACTTTTATCCATTTAATACATTGTCATGCAGCAAGGTGGTCTTGAGAGCCTGACAGCTCTCAGACATAGTTCACATATACCAAGGGATAAAAGGAATTATTCCTATTAGCCTTACTTCCACCTCTGTAAGTGTTTTGAAAGATAATTTGTCCATCTTTTGAAAAGGGATTATATATATATATATATATATATATATATTAATATTAGAGAGTCATGCTGACATGGTTTTACGGATGGCTGGTCCACCCTAACCAATTTAGTAAATTTTTGTGAACGCATAACTTTGACTGTGGACCAAAGTTTATGAGTCATAATGACCTGTGTAGACCTGGCCAAGGTATTTGGCAGACTTATACATAGTGGTCTCCTTAGTCACCTCCAATCTGTGGTGTCACCCCTTACATTATCAGATGAGTTGATAGATGGCAGTCTAACCAATCACAAAAAGTGATTGTTCAGGATTTTTATCCTCAGTGAACAAGAGTCAGGTCAGGTGTCCCTAAGGGGCCTACATTGTTACCGATCCTTTTCTAATACAGTTTTTGCTAGCATGCCGAGCACAATATGTGCTAGATCAGTAAACATGCATACGATATAAAAATTGGAGCAACCGTAACAAGCAAGCATTTGAACACCTTGAATATGTAGATAAATTACATGGGTCTTAGGTTTAGTATGCACAAATGTAAAGTAATGTGCACTGAAAAACTGATTTTGGATTTGAAAATTCATCTGAATAATTCTGCTTTAGAAATTATCAACAGCTTTAACTTAGCTACAGTTATAACAGAATTTGTTATTCACAAATAATTCCCAGGGTCGGGATAAGCTAACATTACAATATTTTTGTTCTGCTGCATTTTAGCATCTCTGACAGGATTCTTACACAAACATTCAAAGAAAACATTTCAAAATTTGATGGATGTATAATTAAAGTACTTCTGAAACAACTTCTGTAAGAAAAAAAATAAGGTTGAAACCCTTTTCATCACTTTTTCCTGCCAAGAAACTAATTCCCTCAAAACAAGTCACTCTAAACCCAGTGTACAGGGCAATACAATGAAGAGAGACATTTGGTCTATACTCAGCAAAGTCAATGAACTTTCTCTAAAGCTGGATAAATTGGAAAGCAAGATAGACACCGTTAAGGAGGAGTGTAAAAAACAGAAGTGCTGAGGAAAGCTCTTAAACAACAATCCTCACGAATTTCAAATATAGAAGAGGCAATGACTGATTTAGATGGAAGAATGATTGACAGTGAGAATACTGAATTTCTCCTGAAACAAAAAATAGAAGATCTAGAAAACAGATCCAGAAGGAACAACACTGGGATTTATGACATTCCTGAGAAAGAGGCAGGAGAAAGTATGATTCAGTTTCTAAACACCTGGCTGCCTAATACATTGAGCCTGTCTGAAGCTCTTTCCTTTAGTATTGAGAGGGCACTTAGATCAGTTTCCGGTATATCAATAAAGAAAAATCCACTTACATCAAGGTCAGTGATCATTAGATTCTTTACCAGCCAAGATAACGATCTTGTTTTAAAAACAAAATGGACTAATTATCCAGTTAAAATAAAAGAAAACATTATAAGATTTGGCAATGAATATTCACCTTCAGTTATGTCAAAAAGGAAAGTTTAGCCTTCAGTATTGCTGTGTACCTCTTATAAAGTACTTAAAGAAAAGCAATATTAAAGCACAGATTTTGTTTCCAACAAAAACAAAGATTCATCTTACAGAAGGACAGACGATTGTGAACACTATGAAGATGCTATGGAATTTATACAGAGGAATAAAATTCTAGAAAAACGGAAGAAATGGACTGGAGTTTATCGACATCTCTCAAAAGAAATGTGAGGAATGGATGGTGAGTTAATGAAAAAATAAACAGTAGAAAAATGAAAGATAAATGAAAAATTAATTAATTCTCCTTGTAATATTTGTTCTGTAACCTAAATAAGTGTATGAATAGCAAGGATCAGATGATAATAATACCACTTTTCACAAGGTATATCATTTTTATTCCTGACTTCAAATGATCTTTTTTAATTTGTATGCATAAGTGGTGCTAATTAATTCCAAACAGAGCTTAATCAGCCATACTGTGCCTACTACTAAATGTAAAATATCAATGTGATGAAGTTTATGCAAAAAAACAAACATTTTATGTCCTTAATATTATTTTGTGCTGTGCTACTTAACACAGTACTTGGAATATAAATTGACAGCAAAAAGTATGCTAAGTTGCATTCTAATTCACATAAGTGGCTGATTCACATATACAAAAGACAGTATTGGAATGTCACTAAACAATTAGGACATCATTGACATCTAACTCAGAAGATGCAACAAGTGTAAAAACCACAGAATCCAAGTAACAGACACCAATCCACGTAGCTCGAACAGGTATATAAACACTGAAGTATAGCGACAAAAATATTTTTATTTTTATTCCAACCAACCACAACGTATGACAGTGTAGGCAACCTGGTTAAGCGCTTTCATCTGATAGTAACAGACTTCCTCAGAACCAATTAATTCCAAGTAATTACTCAATTTATACCAGAATTTGGCGCCAAAAATGAATTTTGTTGAGATAAGACCATATATGTTATGAAAAAATAAATAATAAACTAATACTGATATTATTATCTACAAATATTTAAAAGGTTTTAAAGGGTTTTAAAAATAATTATATAAATGTATATGCAAAACGGGTATAATACTTAAATGATGGTATAAAAATCATGCATACCTACATTTATATATATATATATATATATATATATATATATATATATATATATATATAAATATATATGTCCTGAATACCTACTACATTAAATCAATCAATACATGAAAATACAATATAATATATAATGTCTATACCTATATCGAAAGATAAATATGCTAAAATCTATGAATAGATGTGCATAATACATGGATACATAGTATTAGATGTAAATTATAGATGTTAATTATAGAGGCTGTATACAGGAAAACTACTAAGAATCTATCAAATAGAGTTCTTCATCTTAGTTCATAATTAAAAATGGTTTTAAACTAATGTATTCATTTATTCCCGGATAAGTTGTGGTGTCAAGAATGATCTGCCACTTACTTTCCAGTAAACTAAGATATGCTTTCCAATTTCCAATTTCTGCTGACATCTCAACTTTGTCAATAATAGCAAACCTGAATGTATGTTCTTTCCCCTTATCTATCACGTGTTTACTAAGGGCATTTTTTATGTCACCCTTATCTATTTTATATGTGTGTTCATAGATACGGGTTTTTAACCTTCTTTCGGTCTTGCCTACATAGTATACTGAACAGCGAGTACATGTGGCAAGATACACAACCCTCTGTGTGTTACAATTCCCTACTTTACATCTACACTTACTTTTGATACTGTTATATAAATAAATAATCTTGTTCTCATTTATATATTTGCACTGTCCACATGTACCACATTTGCCAGTGCCCCTTTTATTATTTTCGATATTATTTTTGTGTGCTCCACTTTCTAATATTTTCTTTAAATTTGTTGAAGTTTTTAACACACACACCGGATTATTACCAACTATTGGACCAATCGCCTCAGTACTGGTAAGTAAATCCCAATGTCTGCGTAAAATCTCTTTTACCAAGTTAGTATACGCATTGAACATAATTACACAGACCTTCCTATCCTCAAATTTTTCCACTTCTTTATTATTAGACCTAACTTTCCTTAAAAGAGGGGAATATTTTATACCCCATTGATGTTTAACATATTCAACCACATCATCTAGTAGCCTTTTTGGGTACTCTCGATCTATAAACATCTTATAAATATGACTTAGTTCATTCACCATTATTTCCCTAGTGGACGACATCCGGGCTGCTCGAATACACTGCCCCTTTACAACATTTTTAAATATGTGCGGTGGATGACAACTACCGAATTGAATGTAATCGTTAGAGAACGTAGGTTTCCTGTATAATTTTGAAGAAAATCCACCTGCTACTTTACTAATATAGGTGTCCAAATATGGGATTCCTTCATTACCAGTTTGGTATGTAAATTGCATAAATTCAGTTGTATTATTAATATACGTGATGAATTGAGGTATCAGATCACTAGGTCCTTTCCATATAATGAATAAGTCATCCAAAAACCTCGAATATAGGGATATATATGTATACAGCCTCTATAATTAACAACTATAATTTACATCTAATACTATGTGTCCATGTATTATGCACATCTATTCATAGATTTTAGCATATTTATCTTTCGATATAGGTATAGACATTATATATTATATTGTATTTTCATGTATTGATTGATTTAATGTAGTAGGTATTCAGGACATATATATGTATATATATATATATATATATATATATATATATATATATATATATATATAAATGTAGGTATGCATGATTTTATACCATCATTTAAGTATTATACTGCTGTATATACATTTATATAATTATTTTTAAAACCCTTTAAAACCTTTTAAATATTTGTAGATAATAATATCAGTATTAGTTTATTATTTATTTTTTCATAACATATATGGTTTTATCTCAACAAAATTCACTGATTATAGGTTTTTGGCGCCAAATTCTGGTATAAATTGAGTGAATTACTTGGAATTAATTGGTTCTGAGGAAGTCTGTTACTCTCAGATGAAAGCGCTTAACCAGGTTGCCTACACTGTCATACGTTGTGGTTGGTTGGAATAAAAATAAAAATATTTTTGTCGCTATACTTCAGTGTTTATATATCTGTTCGAGCTACGTGGATTGGTGTCTGTTACTTGGATCATTGACATCTATACAAACTGAATTCTAATCACACATTACTGGCATTCTTTCAACGCAAGTTTTATTGTTAGGTGTCCTTTAAAGATTGATAGAAAGCCTCATATAAAATAAAACATTAAAACCTGAGAAAACATTGGCATATGAAATGTTACAGTCATTGTTTTATCTCTAATTATGCGTTGTTACTGTCTTCTTGTAATATTTAGTAGTTATTTACTGATTACAGTAACTTGCTAAGCATTTATTTTAAAACAAAAGTTAAAAATGAACACTTGTGATTGTCGTGAGTTTATCTATGCATGCAGAGATTCTGAAAAGATATTCACCAGATTCAATAAAGCCTAAATAGTCCATTTCCACCATGTGCATGGTGTGGCATGATCTGCACATGGTAGCACACTGTTTTAGATTCAGCAAGTGGCTTTACACAGTATGTAGAGCTGCGCAAACAAGGTAAACACTGTGACATGCTAATTACAACATAAGCAGCCAAACTATATGCTAATCAACCAATTCAAGTTGGGGAAGCTTTTCAACAAGCTATAAAGAAACCATGTAGACTCAGTGCTGGTTTTCCCTGCGAATTCCAAAACCTATTGAAATACAGCCAAAGAAAAAGAGTCTACACAGAAACAATATTAGGGGCTGCTGTTGCTTTAACTCATGTGCATGTGCACCAGGCTAGAGTCTATGCTGTTGCTTTAACTCATGTGCATGTGCACCAGGCTGAAGTCTATGCTGTTGCTTTAACTCATGTGCATGTGCACCAGGCTGAAGTCTATGCTGTTGCTTTAACTCATGTGTATGTGCACCAGGCTGAAGTCTATGCTGTTGCTTTAACTCATGTGTATGTGCACCAGGCTGAAGTCTATGCTGTTGCTTTAACTCATGTGTATGTGCACTAGGCTGAAGTCTATGCTGTTGCTTTAACTCATGTGTATGTGCACCAGGCTGAAGTCTATGCTGTTGCTTTAACTCATGTGTATGTGCACCAGGCTGAAGTCTATGCTGTTGCTTTAACTCATGTGTATGTGCACCAGGCTGAAGTCTATGCTGTTGCTTTGTGAACTCATGTGCATGTGCACCAGGCTGAAGTCTATGCTGTTGCTTTAACTCATGTGTATGTGCACCAGGCTGAAGTCTATGCTGTTGCTTTTAACTCATGTGTATGTGCACCAGGCTGAAGTCTATGCTGTTGCTTTAACTCATGTATGTGCACCAGGCTGAAGTCTATGCTGTTGCTTTAACTCATGTGCATGTGCACCAGGCTGAAGTCTATGCTGTTGCTTTAACTCATGTGTATGTGCACCAGGCTGAAGTCTATGCTGTTGCTTTAACTCATGTATGTGCACCAGGCTGAAGTCTATGCTGTTGCTTTAACTCATGTGCATGTGCACCAGGCTGAAGTCTATGCTGTTGCTTTAACTCATGTGTATGTGCACCAGGCTGAAGTCTATGCTGTTGCTTTAACTCATGTGCATGTGCACCAGGCTGAAGTCTATGCTGTTGCTTTAACTCATGTGCATGTGCACCAGGCTAGAGTCTATGCTGTTGCTTTAACTCATGTGCATGTGCACCAGGCTGAAGTCTATGCTGTTGCTTTTAACTCATGTGCATGTGCACCAGGCTGAAGTCTATGCTGTTGCTTTAACTCATGTGTATGTGCACCAGGCTGAAGTCTATGCTGTTGCTTTAACTCATGTGTATGTGCACCAGGCTGAAGTCTATGCTGTTGCTTTAACTCATGTGTATGTGCACCAGGCTGAAGTCTATGCTGTTGCTTTATCTCATGTGTATGTGCACCAGGCTGAAGTCTATGCTGTTGCTTTAACTCATGTGTATGTGCACCAGGCTGAAGTCTATGCTGTTGCTTTAACTCATGTGCATGTGCACCAGGCTGAAGTCTATGCTGTTGCTTTAACTCATGTGCATGTGCACCAGGCTGAAGTCTATGCTGTTGCTTTAACTCGTGCATGTGCACCAGGCTGAAGTCTATGCTGTTGCTTTAACTCGTGTGCATGTGCACCAGGCTGAAGTCTATGCTGTTGCTTTAACTCGTGTGTATGTGCACCAGGCTGAAGTCTATGCTGTTGCTTTAACTCATGTGTATGTGTACCAGGCTGAAGTCTATGCTGTTGCTTTAACTCATGTGTATGTGCACCAGGCTGAAGTCTATGCTGTTGCTTTAACTCATGTGCATGTGCACCAGGCTGAAGTCTATGCTGTTGCTTTAACTCATGTGCATGTGCACCAGGCTGAAGTCTATGCTGTTGCTTTAACTCATGTGTATGTGCACCAGGCTGAAGTCTATGCTGTTGCTTTAACTCATGTGTATGTGCACCAGGCTGAAGTCTATGCTGTTGCTTTAACTCATGTGCATGTGCACCAGGCTGAAGTCTATGCTGTTGCTTTAACTCATGTGCATGTGCACCAGGCTGAAGTCTATGCTGTTGCTTTAACTCATGTGCATGTGCACCAGGCTGAAGTCTATGCTGTTGCTTTAACTCGTGCATGTGCACCAGGCTGAAGTCTATGCTGTTGCTTTAACTCGTGTGTATGTGCACCAGGCTGAAGTCTATGCTGTTGCTTTAACTCATGTGTATGTGCACCAGGCTGAAGTCTATGCTGTTGCTTTAACTCATGTGTATGTGCACCAGGCTGAAGTCTATGCTGTTGCTTTAACTCATGTGCATGTGCACCAGGCTGAAGTCTATGCTGTTGCTTTAACTCATGTGTATGTGCACCAGGCTGAAGTCTATGCTGTTGCTTTAACTCATGTGTATGTGCACCAGGCTGAAGTCTATGCTGTTGCTTTAACTCATGTGTATGTGCACCAGGCTGAAGTCTATGCTGTTGCTTTAACTCATGTGTATGTGCACCAGGCTGAAGTCTATGCTGTTGCTTTAACTCATGTGTGAGTGCACCAGGCTGAAGTCTATGCTGTTGCTTTAACTCATGTGTATGTGCACCAGGCTGAAGTCTATGCTGTTGCTTTAACTCATGTGTATGTGCACCAGGCTGAAGTCTATGCTGTTGCTTTAACTCATGTGTATGTGCACCAGGCTGAAGTCTATGCTGTTGCTTTAACTCATGTGCATGTGCACCAGGCTGAAGTCTATGCTGTTGCTTTAACTCATGTGCATGTGCACCAGGCTGAAGTCTATTCTGTTGCTTTAACTCATGTGCATGTGCACCAGGCTAGAGTCTATGCTGTTGCTTTAACTCGTGCATGTGCACCAGGCTGAAGTCTATGCTTTTGCTTTAACTCATGTGTATGTGCACCAGGCTGAAGTCTATGCTGTTGCTTTAACTCATGTGTATGTGCACCAGGCTGAAGTCTATGCTGTTGCTTTAACTCATGTGCATGTGCACCAGGCTAGAGTCTATGCTGTTGCTTTAACTCATGTGCATGTGCACCAGGCTGAAGTCTATGCTGTTGCTTTAACTCATGTGCATGTGCACCAGGCTGAAGTCTATGCTGTTGCTTTAACTCATGTGCATGTGCACCAGGCTGAAGTCTATGCTGTTGCTTTAACTCATGTGCATGTGCACCAGGCTGAAGTCTATGCTGTTGCTTTAACTCATGTGCATGTGCACCAGGCTAGAGTCTATGCTGTTGCTTTAACTCATGTGTATGTGCACCAGGCTGAAGTCTATGCTGTTGCTTTAACTCATGTGTATGTGCACCAGGCTGAAGTCTATGCTGTTGCTTTAACTCATGTGCATGTGCACCAGGCTGAAGTCTATGCTGTTGCTTTAACTCATGTGCATGTGCACCAGGCTAGAGTCTATGCTGTTGCTTTAACTCATGTGCATGTGCACCAGGCTGAAGGCTATGCTGTTGCTTTAACTCATGTGTATGTGCACCAGGCTGAAGTCTATGCTGTTGCTTTAACTCATGTGTATGTGCACCAGGCTGAAGTCTATGCTGTTGCTTTAACTCATGTGCATGTGCACCAGGCTAGAGTCTATGCTGTTGCTTTAACTCATGTGCATGTGCACCAGGCTGAAGTCTATGCTGTTGCTTTAACTCATGTGCATGTGCACCAGGCTGAAGTCTATGCTGTTGCTTTAACTCATGTGCATGTGCACCAGGCTGAAGTCTATGCTGTTGCTTTGACTCATGTGCATGTGCACCAGGCTGAAGTCTATGCTGCTGCTGCTGTTATTAGATCACGGCCAAGAAGGAGAAGAGTTTTTAGACCCCATTTAACTTATCACAGTCGGCATGGCATGGGAATTTTAGAGTGCTACAGGGTAGATAGAGATACAGTACAGGAAATCTGCAAACTCTGTCATCCTCAACTCAGACCCAAGCAAACCAAGGGGAACCTATCTCAGTGGTGACAAAGGTATGTGTAGCATTTAGAATTTTAGCTACAGGAACCTTTCAGAGACCAACATGGCAGGAGTGGCCTTAGTTCAACTGGTGCCCTAGGCAGAAGGGCTCCAAGGTGCTCCCACCACACCATCCAGTGCCCCTATCCTGGTCTACCTGCACCAAATAAATACTGGAAAGATGCCCCTACTAGAACAGCACCCTAGGCGGCTGCCTAGTTGGCCTATGCCTAAGGCCAGCTACGCAACAGGGGACATGCTGGGGATGTCACAGGCATCAGCATCCAGGGTCCTCCATCATTTTCTGAATGTTATGCTCTAACATGCCACTGACCACATATATTTTCCCCATATTCCTCAGGACAGGGCCAAAAAATATGCAGAAGTTCTATCCTCTAGCCCATTACCCTGAAGTAGCCATAGATTGCACACATGTAGAAATTAAGGCACCACCTGGGGAACAGGGGAAGGCCCTACATAAATAGAAAGGGGTTCACTCTTTTAACTGCCAAGCCATGTGTAATGCCAAGAGAATCATCTTGAACGTGTGTGCTGGAAACCCAGGCAGTTACCAGGACTCACATATTTGGCACATTTACCAACTGTATCAGATGTCCACAGGATCATTTACTGGGGGATGCAGGTTATGCACTGGAACCATGACTGATGATGCCCATCAGAAATGCACACACCCGGTGAAGAATGTCATTGGAGACTCCATTGTGAGACACACTCATGTACCTTTTTCCCGGCTGAGTAAGGAGAAAGTCATGATCAGTTGCTTATTAGGGGCTAGGATCCACCACATTACACATGCACTCAGGTTATTGGACCACAATTATCAATATGAATCAGTCATAGTCCATGTGGGAGTAAAAAACCTGAGATATACCTCCCTAGACTATATGAAGACAAACATCATGGAGCTCTCAGAATATGTCTCAATCTGGTATGAACCTGGCACTGAGCAGCATTTTACCTTCTCCAAGGATGATGCCACAATATGAAAAAATATGATTGACTTTAATAACTGGCTTAGTTTCTGGTGTCATTCTAAGGGGGTGCAATATTTTTAGCATGGAAGGAGATGGTCAACAGACTATGCTGCTTTGCCAGGGATGGTCTGCACCTCTCCCCTTTAAGCTTTCAAATATTAGCTAAAACATTGTCTTCCCCCATAGTGCCTTTCTTAGGCAATGCCAAACTGAAAGTACTTCCAACATAGCAAATCAAAACCAAGAAAATCTGAAGGTATTACTGCTCAATGCTAGAAGTCTAAACATAAAACTCCACTCCTTAGAAGCTCTCTTTACCCTGGAGAATGCTGATGTCTGTGTAGTCACTGAGACATGGTTTAAAGCCAGGGAGAGCACACCAACAGTGCAATGCTGTAATGCCTTCCACACATTTACAGCTACTTTACGGTGGGGGGGGGGCTAAAGGTGGAGGTGTTTCTATGTACATAAAAAATAAATATACTTCAAGGCTGGTCAAACAGGACAATGCACTTGCACTGCTCCATGTTCAAATCACCATAGGTAAAATCCAATAACACTTCCTTGAAAGCTATAGGTCCCCCTCTATGACCCAGGAAACCCATACCATGTATTTAAACTTATTACAAACACTAACCATCCAACCCAATACCATATTCATGGGTGACTTTAATTACCCCACTATTAAATGGGAATCCTATATGAAACCAAATGTACAAGCACTGAGATTCCTGGATTTTGTAAACACAAACTCTCTGGACCAGATAGTCAATACACCAACCAGGGGTGCAACCATACTGGGTCTGGTCCTAATTGATATGGGAGACTGCTGCACACCCCCTACTTTAATGCATTCCCTGGTAAGGTCAGACCACAAAATGGTCTCCTTTGAAGTAAAAATAAAACCTAGACCCCCAGCTAAACCTTGAATATTCAGGAACTATTCTAAGGCTAACCTCCTGCTATTAAGTGAGAACCTGGCAAAATTTCAGGGCCCCATAAACCATGTGAACACTCTGCCTATGCAGAACTGTTCACAGAAACCCTCTACAAGCATTTTAATAGCTGTATAGAAGCAGCTGTACCCACCAGGAAGAAGTACATAACTAACGAAAAAAACAAGCCACCCTGGTGGAATCACATAATCAATCATCTGTATAACAGGAGGAAGAAAATCATGGCAAAAATTAGGAAGTGCAGCACCCAGCAGGATAAAAGCACTCTCATCAAACTAAACAAACAACTCAGAGGATAACGTCTACTAAAGCCAGATTTGAGGTAAGTTTGGCTTCCCAGGCCAAGGACAACCACAAAGCATTCTTTAGCTATGTCTGCAACCTCAAAGGTAATACACAATTGTGTGCACAGAACATTGTAAATGGAGCTACCTATATTGAGCCAGAAGATATAGCAAACCTCCTGGCAGATAAATGCAAGTCCAACTTTACTCCTCTCTCAACCTCAACCTTCCCTAAGGAAATGTAATAAAATATAACTCCCCCTACTATCACTAGGGAACAGATCCTTAATGCTCTTTCTAAGACCAAGAGCACTGCACCAATGGACCCAGACAATATCCCAGGATGCCTTCTAAATAGCATGAGACATGACATATCAGGGCCTCTGGAATTACTATTTAACTGTAGCCTCTAAACAGGCTTCATGCCTCATGAATGGAGAAAGGCAACAGTCATCCCTCTGCACAAAGGTGGGCCATCTACAGACCCTGGAAACTACATACCCATAAGTCTCACTAGTCTTATATGTAAAGCAAAGGAAAGAATTATAATGGAGATGATCAACAGAGATATAGTAAACCTCCAGACACTGGACCCAACCCAGTTTGGTTTTGTCAAGGGCAGATCATGTCTACTCAACCTGATGGATTTCTTTGAGAAGGTCACCAAAGCAATGGATGAGGGCAAAATCATTCATATGTTCTACCTTGACCTGGCCAAGGCATTTGACACAATACCCCACTCGGGCATTGTTGACAAACTCAAGAGGTTAGGTACAAACCCATATGCCACCTGGTTGATAGCCAGCCGGCTCACAGACAGGACCCAGGAAGTTAGAATTGGGGAGTCCACCTGTACAAAGAGGCCAGTCACAAGTGGAGTCCCTCAGGGATCAGTCCTTGTACTGCTCCTTTTTGGCATTTACTTCTCTGAAGTCAAGGCCAATGTCAGTGATCTCTGGCTGACTAAATTTGAAGATAATTGCAAATTAGGAGCTGTCATTGAATCCCACACTGACACAAATGTTCTCCAGGATGGGCTGACACAGATAAAAAACTGGTGCCATAGCCATGGACTAAAACTAAATGCCAAGAAATGCATAATAGTATCCTTTTGGAAGTCATCCACACTGGTAACTATCATATTGACAACACACCCCTTAGAGTTGACCCAGTAATCAGGGACTTGACCCAGTAATCAGGACTTAGGGACACACACACATAGTAATCTAGCCTTTGATCATCATATGTCTACAGTGGTGAGGAAATCCTTCTGTGTTGCGCAACTTATAAACAAAGGTATGGCATCTAAGTCCAAGGAAGTCATTGTTCCACTGTATTTGGCATTCATCAGATGTATCATTGAGTACAATGCCCCCTCTGGTATGTACCTAACCAGGCATATCTAAGAATTGGAACATCCACAGAGGTTCCTCACTAAAAGAATACAGGACATAAGTAATATGTCTTATGCAGACTGCCTCAAGGCGCTATCCCTGTATTTTGTCTCCTACAGGCTTTGAGGGGAGATCTACACCTGGCATACAGGGCATTGTCAGACCCCACTCTGATGGACCTCCTGCATAGCCACAAAACAAACAGCACCAGAAGTACCCATTCTAAAGACTTAAACCTTGCCTGTGATATAAATAGGACCTACTGGAAAGACAGGTATACATCCCAGAGACTACCCCATCTATGGAACAGGCTCCCCATCCATGTGAAGCAAAGTTTCTCCCTAAACCAATTCAAGTGAAACTTGGACAATTGGGTGGGAAACTGGGCATTCATCCCTAGTTTTTTCACCTATGATCTCTAATGGACACAGGTAACCTGTAAATGGTTTATTTCCCAGACCCATTCTTACACTTATCAATTATATCAGAACTTGTCAGAGATTTGGGATAAATAACTAGGCTTAAAAAGGCCCTTGTGGTCATTAGCCTAGTAAACACCTATGAACCTATGGACCTATTGAGGCACACACTCAAATCCAAAATATCATAGAGCATGTGTTTGGGCTGCTAAAGTCATGGTTCCAGTGCCTAGATACATCTGGGAGATCCCTGCAATACAATCCACGTACATGTAATGAAATATTCACTGTATGTGCTATGCTACACAACATCATCCTGAGAAAACAGCTTCAGCAGGATCAACAAGGGGAAGGGGCACACATCCCATCACCAATAATGGTAAGGTCACCACAGCCACATGCTGAGGGGGAACCAGCAGCTGCTGTGGGTGTAGGCAGATGTAGGCTTGCACAATATGCCCTTTCATTGGCTAAGAGACAATGCATATCACACTCACTCACCCCTTAAGGGGCTAAAACCTTCTTACTATGCTCATACATATAGTAACATTGATGCCAGACAATGCTCACAGCCTTTACCTCCCCATGTATTAGTTGTGTACTGCTAGCATCAGACAGACTCAGTCCTGAACTAAAGCTGTTGCAACTGCTGGATTTACAAAATAAGTGTTGAACATGGAGTGTATTGTGTAATAATACGAGTAAATGGTATATTGTTGCATGTTGTTACTCGGTAGTGTAAGCAAGTAAAAGATGGGTGATTTATACAGAAATGACCTTAACATGTGACAGCAGAGACTTATATGACTTATATCTGTCCATTATTAAGTAGTAGGCCTCAAGCATCAAAGATTCACACAGTCATATTTCTCAAAAGTACTGATGGACACTGAATGCCCTCAGTTTAGCACCATACATTTGTACCGGAAAATCATTAAAGAAATAAGTTAGAAAGTAATGACACACATTTCAGTTTCGGACTCCACAACCTGCACAAGATCATTAACGATACTGATGCAAAAAAAAATTGATGCTATCAACAAACTTTCTAAGACCAGTATAAGTTAAACATACAATTACCAATTCAGCATCACAAATGCAGATATACTAAGCACTAAGTCAGCTATGTACCCTGAGTATCAGACACAAACCTTATGTATCCCTGAATCCAAAAGATAGGAAACGGGGATATGGTACAGTTATCATCACTTGCACAGGGTATTGTGTGGGGGGCAGGAAGCCTAGGCTGACACAAAAGGTCGGTGATTGGGCATGAGTAAGGAAAAAGAAGCAGGCAAACATTCAGTTAAAGTAACAAATGGCAAGTGAGATAAAATGAGTTTTAAGCTCCACGGCTGAACCATGTAACTGTTGTGTGTGTGTCTGTATGGGTCCTCCAGGTGAAAGTGATGTGAGTGTCTGCATGAACACAGCCAAGATCTCTGCTAGTTCTCTATTTTGGTATGTCAGACAGGTGTGAGCCATGCATGGTAGAGGTGGCAGTTCATCATTGTTGTAGCTGACCATGAGAACTGGCACTGTCAAGAGATGCACTGACATGTCCATGCCCATGGTTAGATGCACTGCTGCTACCTGAATGTGACTGATGTCTGTTGGATGAGCTCCCCCATGAGGATGCCCAGGACCATGACCCCATGGCCTGCCACATCTGGGTCTGGACAGCTCAACCACTGATGGAACAGTGGAAGTACTGCCACTATGGGAGCATGATCGGGGATAGCCACATTGGCTAACAGCAGATGATGTGGCTGACCTTTGCCCCCAAGGATGCCTTCCTTCTCCCAGAAGATGCTCCATCACAGACACCCCCCATTCCAACATGTTCATCCAATCTGTTGAATTGTTAACACAGTGGAGGCAGCCAAGCATGTCAGCCTGTGCCACATCTATATTCCTAAGCATTTCTCTGGAGAACCTATGGGAACATGCCTGTGCCTCCATGATGGCCCTAAACATACATTGAGTGGCACGGGAAGAGACACCTGGATCAGGTGGAGGATGGACAGCAGGCCTCCTGCAAGCATCCCTAATGACCATCCTCCAAGGCACCTCACCCACACTTTGGCTATGGCCAGAGTCAACAGGCACTGAAGCCACAGTAGCCACACTTCCCTGATCGATTGTCTCACCCACCACCTGTCCAATATCTGGGGGCTCACTGGAATGAGTAGGCATAGGTTTACTGGCTGTGTCTAATGGAATCACAGGAGATGACTGTATGTCAACTTCAATGTCAGATTCAACCTCTGCACTCCCCGACGGTTCCTCTGTTTGGTCACCATCATCATCATCAGAGTCTGCCGATACTCTTATAGGGTCGTAGGAAGATACTAGGCTAATGGCCTTGGGGCCCTTACAAGCCTAGCCAAGAGTTTATCCCCAAAAAAGAAACCTCAATCAGCACCTGTCACACACTGTCAATGCAGGGCAAAGGTGAAACCTGGGACAAATATGTAGTTTCCCATGCACTCATTAAGGTTGTGCTTGAAGAGGGTCAGCAAGGTACTCTGTTTGACATGTATGGGAAGTCTATTCCAGAGACTGGACAGCCTCTGGGAGACAAACCTGTCTCTCCAGCAGGTTTTGTTGATGTCACATATTAGATTTAGGCCTATCGATCGGGTAATGCACGAGGAGTTAGACTTACAGATATGTAGAATCTCTAGTAGGGCAGGGTCTGGTATTGCCTTGTAGGCAAGATACAGATCACCTCTGAGCAATCTGTATAATACCGAGTAAAGTGTTAGTGATTTGAGCCTGTCTGCATAAGACAGCTGTTGGAGACCAGGGATTCTATTTGTGAGGTATTTCTGTGGCCTTTCCAGTTGGTGCAGGTGTTTAGCGAGATACATACCAAATGAAGAGTTATACTCAGTTATAGGTCTAATGAGGGAGGAGTACAGAGAGGTAATAAGCTCCATTTTGCTGGATGCAATCCTTTTGCTTATGAGATGAACCAAGTAGAAGCCTTTTCTGATCACTGCCACTACACGATGATCGAATGTGAGATCGTTGTCAACCTGAGTACCCAGGTCTCTCACCACAAGTTGTGTGCTTAGGGGGTTGCCGTTGATGTGGTAATCAATAGGGGCCATGTTTTTGCTGAATGGTATGATGATACATTTTTTTTGCATTTAACTTAAGGCCATGACTTTGGCACCAGTTATTTGTAGCTGTGAGACTCTCTTGCAGTATGTTAATGTCATTTGGGGAGTCAATGACGGCACCCAACTTGCAGTCATCCACAAACTTGGTCAGTCACAGGCCCTTGGCCTTTGCCTGGACCTCATGACAGATCCCTGGGGAACACAGCCAAAAGCTGCAAAAAACAAGTTGAAATTTTATTAAGCTTAAAAACAAGCTTTTCATCAGCAGATTCCTCAGAAAAAAAACTGCACCACACATTTGTCTCACTATAAATATATCACTACTCCACTCAGATGTGCCCCCCTAGCGGCTCCCCTTTAAAAAAACACATAATTTCACTTTGAAATTTTTAACTAAAAAGTGGCCAAAATATTCAACAATTTGGTATCTACTACTCATACCTGCCTTCAATGCTGGTAAACTTATATTGCTCCAAATATTAAATTTTAAAGCCACCATGGTTACATATAAATACAAATGATCAAAAGTATCAATAACCACAAAAAATATTATTATATAAAATTTCAATTCATTTTTTTTCATTTATGGGCATTCTTGTTTCACAACATAACCTGTGGATTATAAAGAATCTTTGCATACATCCATCTGAATCCAGGAGTTTAAAGGTGCTGGACCTGCAAGGGTGGTTTTTTACACCAGTTTGTTTTTTGTTTTTTTGAATTTTTAAACAAAAAATGGTGTTACTTCAAGATTGTGCAGAAAATAAAGATTCACAAGAGTTAATGCATTCTGCAAACCAAGTTAGTAAGCATACTTTGCAGTGTGGTTTTGATGCCTTAGAAGCATCTTGCAGGGCTGCAGTCACTGGGTCTGTACTGAGAAGGCATGCTTGGCTGAAGGAACAAATCTTGCCAGATCATGTCAAAGCAAAATTACTAGACACTCCTTTAAATCAGGACTGTTTATTTGTCTCCAAAGCGGAAGACATTCTTAAAAAAAAAATGGGGGAAAAAGCTAAATCTATGCAAACAGTCAAAGATTTCTTACAGGTGTAGCCACCTAGATTCAGTAGGCATTGGCTTTCTAAAAAATGGTCCTTTCCAGCCCTTCCCAGGCCTTCTCAGTCCAAAGACAGGGGAAACAGACCACCAAGGCTACAGTCTTAGGGTATGCACAGATCTAAACAATGGAGTGCTCCCACCTCTAAAACAGGGAGTGGTAAGCCACCCCCTTATGGAAAAAGTTCACAATGACTTGTCAACTATCCTACCCAGCCATGCCCAATTACTTGTGCCCCTAGGCAGAAAACTTGCCCTTCATGCAAAAAACTGGATGTCCATTACTCAGGACTGATGGGTCCTAAACTTTGTATCCCAGGGATGCAGATTCTATTTCCATTCACTGCCAACCCCACGTGGGTTGACAAACCTTCCTCCAAGCAGTGGACAAAGGCTCAAAAGCAAATACTTTCCCTTCTCAATATCAAAGCTATTCAACCTGTTCCAATAGAGCAAAGGGGACAGGGTTTTTACTCCAGGCTGGTCCTGGTGCCCAGAAAAGAGGGCTCTTGGTGCCCTATCCTGGATCTATGCATTCTCAACACCTTTCTGGTGGTCCGAAAATTCAAAATGCTTACACTGCAGCAGCTTCTCCCAATGCTAGCCAAGGATGCCTGCTTAGTCACCCTAGACTTAAAAGAAGCTTATCTGCACATCCCCATAAGGAAGTCTTGCAGGAAGTATCTACATTTCAGGGCAGGTTCTATACACTATCAGTTCTCTGCACTTCCCTTTGGCTTATCTACTGCTCCCAGAGTATTCACAAACTGCCTGGCTCCAGCCATTGCATACTGCAGGCAGAGAAATATTGAAATTTACCCATACTTGGATGGTTGCCTGATTCAGACAGACAGTCAGGAATTGCTACTTCAGCACCTGGCATTTGTAAAAAGACTCCTAACTTAACTGGGGTACACCATCAATGAAAATAAATCTCATCTGGTGCCCAGTCAAAACATTGTATTCCTGGAAGCAAACTTAAACACAACTTCCCAGATGGCATTCCTCACTCCAGAAAAGCAGGTCTATTTGACAAACTACTTCAAACTAATGGCCAGAAAAATCCAGCTATCTGCAAGAAAAATACTGCAAGCCCTAGGGTTCATAACCTCATGCATTCTGTTAATTCCATATGCAAGACTGCATATGCGGAAACTTCAATGGTACTTAAAAAGTCTCTGGTGTCAAAATTCTGAGGACCTGGAAACAGTGATTCCTATCATTCCTTGTCTAAGGGCAGAGTTCCTTTGGTGGGCAGAAGCATGCAACCACAAAAAGGGACTGCCTTTCACTCAACCACTCGCCTCCCAAACCCTAACAACATATGCATCAGGCTGTGCATGGGGGCTCACATGGCAGGCAAATGGAGCCCAGAACAAATTCTCTTACATTTGAATCAAAAAAGAGATGCTAGCTGTACAGAATGCTCTGACAGCCTTCAAACACCTAATCCTTCCAGGACAGCTCCTGATAAAGACAGACAACACCACAGTTATGTGGTACATAAACAAGCAGGGGGGAATCCATTCTTACCCACTTTGCAGGTTAGCCATAGCCCTATGGCACACAGCCTTGAGCAACCAAGTACACCTACAAGCTCAATTCCTGCCAGGCAAACAGAATTCACTGGCAGATGACTTAAGCAGAAATCTACTGGACCCACATGAGTGGAAATTGGAGCCCAGCTCATTCAAACTTCTAATCCAGAGGTGGGGACACTGGAAGTGGACCTCTTTGCCTCCCCTGAGAACCACTAATTGAACAAATTCTGCACCAGAAACCCTCACAGCAGGGCATGGAAGGGGGTTGCCCTATCCTTCACATGGGAAAACCTCTCAATTTATGCCTTTCCCCCTCTGCCCCTCCTTTCAAAAGTACTACTCAAGATCAAACAAGACAGACCAAGGGCAATCCTTATTGCCCCAGACTGGCCATGCCAGCACTGGTACCCACTCCTATGCAGTCTGACAGCAGTTCCACCCTGGCACCTACAGCTCACACCTTCCCTGCTGTCTCAGCAGGAGGGACAGATTTTGCATCCACAGTTGCAAACCCTCAACGTTGCAGCCTGGCTTATCCCCTGAATGCACCACCAGCAAACCTCAGCAAACAGGTGCTGGATGTCATCCTTGAGGCCAGAAGGCCTAGTACTAGGAAATCCTATGCTGAAAAGTGAAAAATATATTATTCTTGGAATCAGTCTCAAGGGAAGGACACAGCTGTGTCCTCTGTACCTCAAATCCTTGATTACCTAGCAGAGCTGCTCCACAGAGGCCTATCTTTCTCCTTCATTAAGATTCATACCTCTGCCATCTCAGCTCATTATAATACTGAGCAACCTCTCTTTTCTCACTCTCTCATCAAACAGTTCCTGAGAGGGGCTAACAATTTAAGGCCCCTAGGAGAGCTCCCACCCCTGCTTGGGACCTTAACTTTGTACTGGAAAAGCTCACCCTCCCGCCTTTTGGACCTGCTGCTTCAGCAGAGTTAAAATTCCTCTCTTGGAAAACAGCCTTGCTTCTAGCCATTACTTCAACAAGAAGAGTGTCTGAGTTACAGGCACTAATGGCTGTGGAACCCTTCATTATTTTCCATGCTGACAGGGTTTCCCTCAGGACTAACCCATCCTTTATGCCTAAGGTGGTATCCAGTGTGAATCCAAACCAATCCATACATTTGCCAGCCTTCTTCCCTAATCTTCAGAATAAAGGAGACAGGATCCTGCACTTCCTGGATGCGCACAGACAGCTCACGTTCTACCTTGACAGGACTAAACCTTTCAGAAAATTTGACAAGCTGCTAGTCAGCTTTGCTACAGGGGCAGAGGGCAAGGCCATTTCAAAACAAACAATTTCCAAATGGATAGCACACTGCATCCATTTCTGCTACAAGCATCATAGAAAACCTACCCCACAGAGGATCAGAGCACATTCCACTAGGGCTACTTCCACCTGTACAGCATTTCTCAGGGAGTCCCTACCAGGGATATCCTGGAAGCTGCAACCTAGACTTATGTACACACCTTCACCAAGCATTACCACCTACCTATTTTTTCTAAATTCAGAGCTGGATTTGCTATAGCAGTCTTACAAGGCCTGCTAGCCAGCCCTAACACTTCTTGACTGCCTCCGCCCTTCCTCAGCTTTGGGAATCTACCCAGGTGTGATAACTGCAACAGTGAAACATGAAGAACATAGTACAGTTGTGTACACTTACCATAAATGTAGATGTTCAAGTGTATTCAATGATGCAGTCCTGGTTTCCCTCTCTCCAGCCCCCTGGTATACTCTATCCTTTCTAACTATCCACTTTATGGCCATTTTTTATGGCAGTGGTATTTACTTTTTACTGGGAGTGTTCCACACCATATAATAACTTCCCATTTTGGGGGTTCCTGACATTTGTGGCAAGAAAAACTAATGTAATGGCATTGGCTGCATATTTTATACCCCTGATGACCTGACGTCATGGAAGAGATGAAAGCATCTGACTCAGAAATCCCAAGACTCTGGTATTCGGGCTGACTGATGGCTACCTGCAGGCAGATAACCCAAGTGTGATGACTGCAACAGTGAATACACTCAAACATCTACATTTATGGTAAGTGTACACAACTGTACTTTCTCTACTCTGCTAGAATGAAGCCTGTAATTAGGCTGTGGTTGAATAGGGTGCTCAGTGGTGAAGATAGTTCTTGCTGGCGATGGTGCTGAATACAGCCTGGGATATTATCAGCTCCCATGGAAGCTGTGTTCTTTGCCTTGGATATGACTTTTATAGGTTCATAGGTTTATACTAGGCTATCTGCCCTAAGGCATTTATAAGCCTAGCCCAAAGTTATGTGGCTTACGCCACCCCTTATGTTAGAAATAATGTGCCCATTAGTTTGTTGTGCCTCTGTCCAGCAGTGACACAGAGATGATTCCAGGGGTAAACCTACGATCTCCCATCCACCGGTCAAGATTTCTCTTGAACAGAGCCAGCGAGGTGCTCTGCCTCACATGGACCGGGATTTTATTCCACAGCATGGGGAGTCTCTGGGTGATAAATCTATCCCTCCAGCACGTCCTATTTATATCCGTGCTAAGGTTTAAGTCACTTGCTCTAGTGGTTCTGGTGGATTTAGATTTTTTGAGGTAGAGCATGTCCATTAATTCCGGGTTGGTCATGGCCTTGTATGTCAGGCACAGGTCACCTCTGAGCAGACGGTATGCAACTGAATAGAG
Organism: Protopterus annectens; assembly: GCF_019279795.1. Classification (NCBI taxonomy): domain Eukaryota; kingdom Metazoa; phylum Chordata; order Ceratodontiformes; family Protopteridae; genus Protopterus; species Protopterus annectens. The sequence continues at coordinate 144,506,481 of NC_056748.1, read as the reverse complement.
TTGGAGTTTCTTCAGACTGGCAGTATATGACAGGTTTTGGAGTCCCTTTATCCTTTTGGTGAGGAACTTTTGGGGTCTCTCCAATTGCTGCAGGTGTCGGGTGAGATACATCCCGAATGGGGCATTGTACTTGATCATTGGTCTGATAAGTGAAGAGTACAGGGGAACAATGACCTCACTTGATCTGGATGTGAATCCCTTCATGATCAGATGGGCAATGTAGAAGGTCTTTCGAACCACTTTAGCAACGTGAGTGTCAAGCGAGAGGCCACTGTCAACCTGGGTACCCAGGTCCCTGATAACCTCTTCTGTGCTTAGTGGGTTGCCACCTATATGGTAGCTTGGGGTTACCTTGTTTTTCCTGAAGGGTATGACTATACACTTTTTGCGTTTAACTTCAGGCCATGGCTCTGGCACCAGCTATCAGTTTCCGTGAGACCCCTCTGAAGGATGTCTGTGTCCAATGTACTATCCACTATGGCACCCAGTTTGCAGTCATCCGCAAACTTTGTCAGCCATAGTCCTCCTATGTTTGCCTGTACTTCTGAGAAGTAGATGCCGAACAATAGGGGCCAAGGACTGAGCCCTGTGGGACACCACTTGTAACCGGCTTGGAGTCTGACATGGCTCCAGCAACTCTAACCCTGTGGGTTCTGTCCTTTAGCCAGTTTGCAACCCATCTTGTGACATATGGGTTTACATTTAAGCTGGTAAGTTTCTCTATGATACCCGAGTGGGGTATTGTGTCGAAAGCTTTTGCAAGGTCAAGGTAGGCTGTATGGACTGCCTTTCCCTCATCAATGGCCTTGGTAACTGTTTCAAAGAAGTCGACCAGGTTCAAAAGGCAAGATCTGCCCTTGACAAAGCCAAACTGGGTTGGGTCCAAGGTGTGCAAGTCCCCTATGTCCTTGTTTATGAGTTCCATTATGATCCTCTCCATAGCTTTGCAGACCAGGCTTGTTAAGCTTATGGGGTGGTAATTACCAGGGTCCGTAGAGGCACCGCCTTTGTGGAGTGGACCACAGTTACCATACGCCACTCCTTGGGCACATATCCTGTGGTAAGGCTAAGATTAAACAGCTGCCTTATGTGCGGGTTTAGTTCTTCATTGAGTTCATGTAGCACACAGCTGGGGACACCATCCGGTCCCATTGATGCTGTGTTTTTAGCTTTAGCGAGAGCAGCTTTCACCTGCACATTTGAGATGTCTGGGAGGCTACACTCTGTTGGCATAGTTATCTCTCCTTTTGGGGGGGAGAGGGGGATGAAGTTTGCGCTGAACCTGTCTGCCAGTATGTTGGCAATGTCTGTGGGTTCAGTGATTTTTGTATCATTTTGGACTAATTCTGAGCATATCTGGGAGTTTCCACCCAGGTTTCTGACATAGCTGAAGAAGGCCTTATGATTGTCTTTTGAATCTATGGCAATTTTTTTCTCAAAGTTGGCCTTGGATGATTTTATGAAGGATCGTAGTTTCTTGCTAGTACTGATCAAAGATGCCTTCCCTTTTTGGGATTTTGCTCTATCATGTAATAGCTTTCTCCTCTTATTGTAAAGTTTGTTTATGGCTGGGGTCCACCAGACTGGACGTTTGCCCTTGGTGGAAAGAGTCTTGGTTTTATTTGGGATTGCTTGATCCATGCAGTCCTGAAGGTGTTCATAGAAGGCATTTGTAAGGGCTTCCGCAGCTTGGGTTGTGGTTTCCATTGACTCAGGGGCTTTGAAGGATGCCACACCTGTCTTGAGTAGTGTGAAGTTTGCTTTAGAGAAGTTCTTCTCTGTGGTCTTTTTTGTTTGGGGTGGGGGCGGGATGTGGATTTCTAGTGAGATTAGTTTATGATCTGATCTCACCAAAGAGGGATATACTTCCGGTGTGTAGCATTTTGTCCCCATGTTTGTGATGATGAGATCTAGTATATTTTCTCCTCTTGTGGGGATGGTGACTAGTTGTTCTATGGCATTTGAATTTATGAACTCCAGGAACCTTTGGGCTAGAAAGTTGGGGCTTGAGTAATGTTCCCAGCCTATATTCGGGTAGTTGAAGTCACCCAATATGATGGTGTTTGGTGATACATTTATACCCTCCAGTGTCTTCAGGAAGGCTGTGTGGGTTTCCTGAGTTTGAGAGGGTGGCCTGTAGCATTCTACAAATTGTAGAGCAGTTTTGCCTATGGTTAATTGCACCTGGATGGTTTCCGATGCAGGCGTAGCCACCAACCTGGAGGTGTGGGTATCCTTGATGAATATGGATACACCCCCTCCTTTTGTGGTATGGTCCAAGTTTTGGGGCCGGAACGCATGATATGAGGTAAAACCTGATAGTGCCGGGGTTCTCTCAGGAGCCTTGAACCAGGTTTCAGTCACAGCACAGACATCGATGTTCTCCATACTGAGAAGGGCCTCGAAAAGTGCATTTTGAGATTTAGACTTCTGGCATTGAGCAGCATTACCCTTAGTTTCTTCCCGTTTTTGTTTTCTAGTGTGGTAGGTTTAGAATTTGAGCCTTGCCTAAAAAGGCACTATGGGGTGGCAAGAGCCTTAGCCAATATCCGAATCCCAGGGGTGACAGGTGCAAGCCGTCCTTGAAGCAGCGTGGCTTGTCAAGCATGTCATCCCAAGCAGACAGACACTGGATCCCCTTTGAATGACACCAGAAATTAAGCCAATTGTTAAAGCTGATCATCTTGTCACTATATTTTGGCATCATTCGTGGTGAAGGAAGGATACTGCTCAGGGTCAGGGTCATACCTGCCTGGGCTACATAATCAGAGAGCTCCTCTATGTCTCTTTTCATGTAGTCCAGGGAGGTATGTCTCAGGTCGTTCACACTAGCATGGACAATGACTGTGTCATACTTGTACTTGCCGTGGAGTGACCTGAGTGCTTGTGTTGTGTGGCGGATTCTAGCACCCGATAGGCAGCTTACTATGACCTTCTCCTTGTTCAGCCTGGTGAGTGGGACGTCAGTGTGTCTGACTATGGAGTCACCTATGACAAGTATGTTTGGTGTTGTATTTGGCCTTAAGGGCAGTGACTGCTTTGCACACTGATTTTGTTTTTTATGTGTTGTTTGTGTGGTGTCTTGAGTTTGCAGTTACTTGGGTGTCTGCTTTGGAGGCCTTTGCTGTTTACTCAGAGCCTCCGAGTATGTCTTAGTGTGTTTATGTGTTTGATTCAGTGGTGTGGTTGAGTTATGTGAGCCTTGTATTGTGGTGTGTATAGTTGCCTTCTCCTCCTGCCTGGTCTTGCCAGTCCTGAGTTGAGAGAGCTCAGCCTCCAGTTTGGCTAAATAGCTGCATCTCTCGCAAGTGTTAGTGTTATGTGGGAGGAGGAGAGGGTTGTCTGTGTACATGAGGCAATTGTAACATTGCCTTAGAATTCCCAGATTCACCAACTGGGCAGGAGAGGACGCCAGCATCTGACCCTTCGACATGCTAGAAAGAATTATGAGTTGGTATGAGACAGAAAAGTAGAGGGCTTAGTAGGGAAGTGGGCACTCCTGGGGGGTTTTGCAAGTGAGGGATTTGTATAATATAGGAGTGCTTGACCTGCAAAGAAAATGCTTATAAGACAAGGGATATGCTTTTAAGACAAGTGCTGAGCTTTTGAGAAGAAAAAGCAATTAGGAACAAGTGCTGCGCTTTTTAGTGAAGGTGTAAACTGTTTAGGTTCCTAACAGAGCAGTTCTAAGGGAAAAATTGAAGAACAGACTTTATGGAGCCAGAAAAGTTTAACCTTGTTAACCGGCGCTGCCGATGCTGCTCTAGTGGCAACTCCGCTAAAAGCACGTTAAGGCTTGATAGCAGGGGCTGGAAAGAAGCAGGAATAGACCCAAAACAGACAATAAAACTACAGTTTCAAGTCAGTAACCACTCCTACGGGGGGGCAGGGAAGCTGCTCAATGTTATTCACTGCCACTGATCAACAGAGAGACTTTCCTTTAGCCCAAGCAAAAATGGCCTCACAGAAACTTACAAACAGTTCAGGAAACAGCAAGCCTGTAACTGAACTTTTTTAAATCTCAGAAAAGTGGGAAAAAAGCACGATTTCTTTTTTGTTTTTGTTTTTTCAGAGATAGCAGAGGTTCACAGGTAATATCAAGTTATAACAGTGCAGTAAATGACCCCACACAAGAGTGCTAGGTCAAGGACAGAAAATATGCAAGTTTTGAGAAAAAAACGATTTAAAATTAAGTGCAAACAGGAATTAACACTTGATCTATGGAGATCTGAGGTGTGGGACAAGTATTGGGGATGCTGACTGGGCCTTTAGGGGGTAATAAGGGGGCGAAGTTTGCACTGAACCTGTCAGCTAGTAGGTTGGCTAAGTCATCAGGATCAGTGTAAGTGTTACCATTAAGTACAAATTCGGAACAAACCTGGACTTTGCCATGTAGGTTCCTAACATAACTGAAGAAGGAATTGTGGCTTCCCTTTATTTCAGAGGCTAGTTTCAACTCATAATTGGCTTTGGAGTTTTTTACTAGTGATTTAATTTGCTTGTTGAGGCAGAGGAGGGAGATTTTTGGATTTGGAATTTGTTCCTTTTTCCCCTTGGACAACAGTTTCTTCCTTTGGTTGTAAAGCCTTTTGATAGAGGATTAGAGGATGTCTACTAGACAGGTTTGTGTTTCCATGAGGAGCAGGTTTTAGTTCTGTTGGGTATGGGTGAGTCCATGCAGTTGTACAGGTGCTTGTATACTGCACTGGCATACTGTTCAGCATAGTTGTCTGCATCCTCTGAGGGGGCAGTGGTGTGAAGCTGCTGATACCGTCCCTTAGGAGGGTGTAGTCAGCTTTTGAGGTGTTTTTTAGCCTGGTTACAGCTTGGGGGGGGGTTGGGGGGTAGGAACTTCGAATGAGACAGACTAATGATCTGATCTCACCAAGGAAAAACATACTATGGGAGTGGTACAGCAGTCACCCATATTGGTGAGAACCAAGTCCAGTATGTTATCTCCCCTTGTGGGGAATGAGACCAGCTGGTTTGGTGCATTAGAGTTGATGAAGTCAAGATGACATCAGATCATAGAAATCCCGCACTTTCACCGTCAGGATCACCTGTGATAATAAGCAACAAACACAGGAAAAAAATTAATACCTACACTACTATAGTCCAATATATGCTAACACTATTACAGACAGTACAGCATACACAAACAGTCCTGACGTCGACATCACAAACTAAATATTTCTTTGAACTGTTCATCAGTACTAACATAAAAATGTTTGGCTTACCATGTGCAGATGATTCTTGGTTCCCTATGCTGGATGGTCCTGGAAGAAGTTAAGCAAAAGGTAAGTAAAACATTTTTTCTTTATATGTCCATTAACTATACTTTCAACAAGAACTTGGATAATAAGTCCATCCTAAGCCCCATGTGTATTCAGTCAGAATGTGTTGTTAACTGTAACAATCTGCAATCCCCCCAACCAATTTCTTGTTAAATAGAACTAACTTATTGATGTAAATATTTTGCTAAACAAGAGTATTTAACACCTAAAATACACAAGCCTACCTGGACACTCCTCCTGGGACATACTCATTGTCCCTGAAACATTACACCAATGTCAAGGACATGCTGTTCTGCACTTTCTTGGGAGCTATCTGGATCCCTGATAATGTACAGGAACTCTTCATTTGCTATTAGTGATGGCTCTATACCAGGCCCCCCAGTACCCATCCAATCATGGGCCACTGTAGCTGTTCTCCTCTGTGCAGATGAGACCATGGCAGTGGCCCTATGGTGCACCTGATCATATGTCCTGCTGTGGCAGCCTACTACATTCACATCTGCAACTATCTGCTGACAAATTTGCATTCTGCTTGACATATCTCCCCACCCCCTTCAAGCAGAAAGGCACCATGTCACCTAAAAGCTTCCACAGTGACCTGATTCTCAGGGTCACTGAAGGGTGGTTTTCAGGAATTGAGATGCCTAGGTGTCATAGTCCTAGGTGTCCTAAAACACAACAGAAGTATAAGATACATAAGTATCACATAGCTAAAAAATGCCTGTTCCCAGATAAAACATCAAAAGTATCATTTCAGTATTACCCACTGGAGAAACATTAAACAGTCTAGATATCTGAAATATGAACAACAGGAATTCTGTGGTCATAGCACATTACATTCCCACACAAAGCAAGTCTGGATACAAAAGAAGGGAGAGTAACAAGTGTAGCATATCCTTGTTTGTACCAAAACAGAAATGCAGCTTTGCTCCCCACCCTCAAAGAACAGGCAAATGACACATTTTGCTAACAAACCATCAGTGAAATGCTAGAAGTGCTATCAAATGAACTGTCCCAGAAAAATTTGCACAGATTTAACACAGAACATTCCATTTTAAGCTATTGCCAATCATATATACCTGTGAAATGCCCTGACAAACATGCCCATGCCATCAGTAGACTTTTAAGTAATCCATACAGATAACAGTAGCATTTGATAATTTATATAAATAACTATATATGAAACATGTTTTTCTTAATGACATTTCATCACATGCAGTATATAGCTGAAAAATGCAAGCATACTTTCTCCAGTTCAGTAGTATTCTGTGCAGATATATCACAAAGTAATAGTCTCCTCTTTGTTTTCCATGTAAACACATCTCCTCACCTTCAGGTTCCCTAGCTACACAGTTACCTTTTTATGGTGTAGAGTCAGGGCTGTTACCATGGTGATGATGCAAATGAGGTATGACCTCATTAGAATTGCTGAATCCCAAATGCCTGGCTCTGTGTATCTGATGTAAACATAATGCAGGCACTCCCTCAGTGTTTGGTGATAATGGATTGCAACTGCAAATGATCACTGGTAGGGAGAAGGAAAACATAACAGCAATGCAAACTGCCCTACCTCCAGTGGGTGTGTCAGGCTAGACTTACAAAGTGTACAGAAGTCATTTTATCAAGGTTGGAAATGTAAGTAAGCAACAAACAATTCACAGGTTCGCTTTATTAACATCCAACCTCGCCTTCATTTATTGACAACTGTATGTTATTGCCATTTAATATAATCACACAATTTAAGGACAAGGCTATAGAATGCCTTAAAGACTGCATGCCCCAGATTACTGGTTAGATAAGACAAGAATGAACAACAAACACAGAGAGGTAAGTCAGAGCTGCATTTTTGCAAGCAATAGTCATGAATGGTTGTGTGATCACTCAGTGCACTGCATCTGAAATTAATACATGTACAGATAACTGTTATGTGGCTTCTTAGTACTGTGGATGATGTTTCAGTTCCCTGTTGCAAAGCTGTTACATGGCAAAGAGGGAAAGGTACCCTTAGTGTGTTCTGAAAGTTCATTGGAATGAGAGTTCAGATGTAGACCCAAGTAGAAATATTTTATGTGTACAAACATCTTGTAGTGTTTATTTCATAGATTACTTTTCTTCATCTCAACTACTTTTTCCTTTATTTTGGCCACTGTTTGAGTGGTGCACTGCTTAGTGCAAATAAGGGAAATGGAGAAAATGAATGTCAGGTTTGGTTGTGCTTATCTCATTTGCATGGCACTTAGCAGTGTGCAAACCCAGACTACTGGCCCATACAGAAATCAGACAGAACACCTGCAGAACACCTGCAGACAGGGTGTCTGTAAAAGTGCAAAGGTAAAAAATGATACATTGTTGCAATTTTTGTTCTGTTGGGCACTGCACAAACATGCAAAGTAGCACTGCATACTGGTTAACAGAGAGCACTAAAGAATGAGTAGGGATTTATGGAAATATCATGTCACTACTCCTGTGGCAGCAGGTGTAAGTGTAGGACTGGAATACAGATAGTCCTGGGTTCTATTATAGGGTGTACAACCTATTTTTACTGGTGTGATAGTGCAGTTTATAGCAAGCAACTGTAAACTTGACAAGTGTTCTGTCAACATTCTTGTGGCAACAGTTGTAAGTGTACACCTGTCATACACTTAGTCCTGGATTCTAATACAGGACAATTTAGACATTTTTCTGTTTTTCCATTTCCCATTATATTCACTCTGTCTTATAACACTTTAGATAGTAAAGATGATATGAATTATATGTGTGAGGGATAAGACACCCTTATTATGTTTTCAGATGTCTTACTGAGGCTATACTGCAACTATATTTCTGTAAATATAATTCTGCTATCTGGACTTGGATAGCCTTTACAATTAAATAAGACACATACACAATTAGATCTATATAAAAGAACCTTGTCAGGTGACACACATACAGTACATGTGTAACACCTCAAATTGTCAGCTGTATTTATGAATAATTCCTGACTATGTCTGAACAGCACTTCTTCTGTGGCAAAGATGGAAAATCAGTGCTGTGGAAGAAAATGTGTTGTCCCTTATGCCTAGATTTAAATCCCACACTTTAAAAATCAATTTTGTTAGTGTATAAAGCCGAAAACAAAAGTGTCAGGTCATGACATTTATGCCCCCAGTACATGTCTGCAAACGTAACTCACCTAAGAATTACCTTCCAGTTTTCAATATATATTTCCAAACTACAGACACCCCTCAAACTAAGGTCAAGTGTAAGATTACCCTTCCTATTTTAGATATTTGTTTCATCCCTGCCTGGCACTGCTGTGCACTGTTTAACATCATACAAATGTTGTTGGCATCATTGCTCAGGTTTGCACACTATCAATAAATGTGATAATTGGAATAGGTGGGACAGCATTAATTCCCATTGCTCTAGGTCAGGTGTTAGACACTGGAATTGATGGGACAGCATTAGTTCCCATTGCACTAGGTCAGATGTTAGACATGTTTGGAGACAGTGGGAAAGCTGCCTAGTTTAGGGCACAGATGTGGGGTGTCTGGGATTCCAGGATATTTATTGGACTCTTGGTCAAAGGCCTCTGCAGGGGGACTGTTCTGGCTCCCAGTACAAGTCTGAGGCATGGAGTAGTTTGACTCAGACTGTATCCAGTACTACTGGAATCCTACACACTGTAGAACAGTGTAGCCATCCTTTTAATAACCAACATAGCTGCAAAAGGGATACCCTCAACTGTAGGTTGACTGAATTTGAGACTGAGGGCATCCCATAGCTGAGCAAGTATGATAATAAGAGGACATCTGTAATACCTATAATGTACAGGCAAGACTGGCATGCATAATGATGTTCTGTTCCTTTTGGTACTTTCCCCAGCTAATGCTGACATAGAGTTAAATAGACTTGCTTATGCTGCTCAAATAGGAGACTGAGGGAAGCAAGTGGTATGTATGCAGCACAAGAGAAATATTATTGTAGCTTTAAAAGTTAAAGATAGATTTGGGTTTTTTTATACTGTTGTAGCAAATTGAGCATGCATATCATAACTGTAAAAGTGAGTATGCATTCATTAGTCTGTAGCACAAACCGACTTTAGTATTTAAATATAAAACCGTAGTCAGAGGTTCTGGGTTCAAATACCTCAAGTCACAACTATACAGTGCTGCATTCCTTTAATAATATTGACATGAAATTATGTCTTTATGCCATGAAACTATGTGTGGAAACATAACAAACCATAGACCCTATCTAACAATATGTAACATTTTTACAATGCAGCCATGTGTTGCCTTCCCCCATGCACTGCAACCTGGTGTCTCCCTACTTTTTCACAAATATATCAACCACACTACATAAATTAATATCAAGTGTATGATATGCAATGCATGCCAATCTGATAATATGCAGAACTAGAACTACATTCACAGTTGAACTTGCCTACACATCCATCAAGTGACCCTGGGAACTATTGACCCATAAGCCTAACTAGTGTTATCTGCAAGGCTATGGAAAGAATCATCATGGAACTTTTCCACAGGGACAAAGGTGACCTTCAACAATCTTAACCCGACCCAATTTGGTTTTGTCAAGGGTAGATCCTGCTTATTAAACCTAGAAGACGATTTGATAATGTCCCTAAAGCCCTGGATAGGGGAAAACAGAACATACTGCCTATGTTGATTTAGTCAAGAATTTTGACAGAATCCTGCATTCAGGTATCATAGAGAAAATCTCCCATCTAAGAATTAATCCATACAGTACTCGATGGGTAGCCAACTGGCTCACTGACAAAATGCACACTGTCAAACTTGGGGAGTCCCCCTTTACCAGTAGAACAGTTACCACAGGAGTAATATAAGGATCTGTGTTGGGCCCTCTACTGTTTAGAAACTATTTCTCTGAAGTCCAGGTAAAGGTAGATGGCCTGTGGCTTACCAAGTTTGCAGATGACTGTCAACTGGTCACAATCATATAGAGTCCCCCAACGATGTTAACATATTACAGAAAGGGCTGACACAGACAAATGATTGGTGCCAAACTCACGGGCTGAAACTTAACACAAAAAATCCCTCATTGTCCTCTGTGGCAAAGAAGTATCCCATGTTAATTATGATATACATAGCACCCTTCTAAGCTCAGCCTCAGTGGTGTGAGACTTGGGAACACATGTTGATAGCAATCTAAACTTCAGTCATGATGTGTCCATGGTGGTAAGACACGCATTCTACATTGTGCACCTCATAAATAAGGGCATTGCATCCAAGTCCATGGAGGTCATAGCTCCATTTACTTGAACCTTATCATACCACTAATTGACTACAGTACTCCCTTCTGTATGTACCTTACCAGACACCTGCAGCAACTTGAGAAAACACAGATGTCTCTGACCAGGTGAATCTAGGTCCTCCAAAACATGACATATATGGAAAGACTGAAAGATCTATCACTGTACTCAGTATCATACAGGCTGCTGAAACGTGACCTATGTCTGGCCTACATAGCAGTCTCAGACCCTGTCCTACTGGAAATGCTTGACATCTGCAAATCAAATGGGACAAGAATAACTTGCTCCAGGAATATCAACCTAGCCTGTGACATAAACAGAATATGCTAGAGAGACAGTTATATCTCCCAGTAATTGCCACTCTCTGTAATAAGCTTCCACTACATGTGAAGTAGTGCTCCTCAATGATCCTATCCAAGTACAACCTTGACAACTGGGTGGGTGATTGTAAATTCAGCCCAGGGGTGGCATCTATTTCCATCATGTACAGGGGCAGTCGGTGCAGATCACAAAATCACTCTGCTAATGATGATCATCTAACTGACCTCAATAAGAGTACTTGAGGGTCATTAGCCTAGTAACCTCCTATGACCCAATGCAGCCTTCCCAACATCTTGTCACCATGTCACCAACACGCAATGCTTATGTCATCCACTATAAGTTGTTCTGCAGCCTTGCAAAAGTCAGACTTGTGCCATGGTGCTTGCGTAAAGTACTGAGCTCTGTAGTTTGTGTACTTAGATAAGTAGGGGTTCTGTTCTCACTGTAGTCATATGTGTGTGTGTGTGTGTGTGTGTGTGTGTGTGTGTGTGTTTAGCCAGAAGACCATAGGTATGTATCCTACAGTTACGACTCCAGCCCCATGAATTGACAGTATTTTAACACTTGCACATACCTGCACATCTGTTTCATGCAGGGTACCCAACATCTTTTCTTCAACATGTATTGCTGATGTCATCCACTAAAAGTTGCCCTGCAGCCTTGTAAAAGTCAGGCTTTTACTGTAGCTCTTGTGTAAAGTACTGAACTCTGTAGTTTGTGTACTTAGGTAGTGCAAACCAAACACTGGAACACCAGAGAAAAATGCCAACCAAAATATTTGAGCGTAAAAAACATTACTTAACACTTTCATCGAAAGACGTCTTCAGAATACGTTCATACAAGTTTATCACAAGCTTAAATACATATACATGTATTCTGAAGAAGTCTTTCAAAGAAAGTGTTAAGTAAAGGATTTTACGCTCAAATATTTTGGTTGGCATTTTTCTCTGGTGTTCCAGTGTTTGGTTTGCAGTTTTTTGTTCACTGGTGGTCGTCTCTTTCTCAGTTTGTACTTTGGTAGTGGTTGAGTTCTCGCTGCAGTCATCTGGTGTGTGTATATGTGTGCATGTGTGTGTGTGTGTGTGTGTGTGTGCGTGTGTGTGTGTGTGTGTGTGTGTGTGTGTGTGTGTGTGTGTGTGTGTGTTTGCATGTGTGTGTGTGCTCTTGCTTGACATTAGAGAGAGCTTTTTCTACTGAGTATGTGAAAGACATCCACATCACAGGCCATAATATCTCCATAGTTCACAGCCTTCATTACACCACTAACTGAGTACAATGCACTCTTCTTCATGCAGCTCACTACACATCTTCCAGTGATGTGTAACTGAAGTGTACCACCTTTGCTACAGTGAGCTGTCACACATCTTATTGGCCATACCTAGGTATTCTTTTTGTGACTTAAATATTACTGTTGGATGGTGCAGAAACCCCATCTAGTTGTTACACCAGATGCATGTGTGATACCTGTTTTGGTAATGCACACAGTACATACATAGCTGTTTGACAACATTAATGCCATGGGTAACATTTTTGACAGTGTCGCTTCTGCTGTATATATATATATATATATATATATATATATATATATATATATATATATATATATATATATGTGCTATGCACACCAGTCAACTAGCCTGTGTTGATCATAATGTCACATACAGGTATAGCAGTGTCCCTCCTAACACCTCCAGCAGATGTTACAGTGTCAGGACAGTGTGCATGATTACCCTCATAGAGTGCAAACATGTCATAATAGTTGTACAAGTGTGTTTGTGAAGAATCATCTCTGCTCACTCTAAATCACATATGTTATTTATTTTATTTTATTTTATTTTACATTTGTTAGCCGGTGGAGTCCGGCTGGACAGAGGTCCATTTTCAGTGGAGGCCCAGGGAGAAACGCTCCACATTCAATAAGATATATAACATAAATTGTTGACATGACAATAGAGCTCATATACTAGTTTAACTACACTATGCATTCACACTAGAGCTCATATAATAGTTTAGTTATGCATACACAATTTCACACACCAAATAAGATACAAACATAAATCACCGACTTGACATTAGAGGGCATAAACTATTTTAGCTATACATTTGTACTTTCACACAGTCATGATGGTTGACATTAGCTGGTCTGTACATTTTCTGTGGAGTCTTGGTTGAGAAACTTCACATAGTAGTAATACAGAGTGTGTCCTTGACATAAGAATAGCTGAAGTTTAAGTCTACATGTAAGCATTCATTGTATACTTCATTCATCGTTGTTAGCAATATTGGCTAGTAGCACTGCTGGAGGGTGAAAACTGCAAGAGTGAGGGAAGAGAGGAGAGGAAAGAGAGCAAGAGTTACAGGGAGGAGAGGAGAGGAAAGATAGCGAGTGTTAGAGGGAGGAGAGGAGAGGAAAGAGAGCGAGAGTTAGAGGGAAAAGAGTAGAGGAAAGAGAGCGAGTGTTAGAGGGAGGAGAGGAGAGGAAAGAGAGCGAGAGTTAGAGGGAAGAGAGTAGAGGAAAGAGAACGAGTGTTAGAGGGAGGAGAGGAGAGGAAAGAGAGCGAGAGTTAGAGGGAGGAGAGTAGAGGAAAGACAGCGAGTGTTAGAGGGAGGAGAGGAGAGGAAAGAGAGCGAGAGTTAGAGGGAAGAGAGTAGAGGAAAGAGAACGAGTGTTAGAGGGAGGAGAGAAGAGGAAAGAGAGTGAGAGTTAGAGGGAGGAGAGGAAAGAGAGCGAGTGTTAGAGGGAGGAGTGAATGATTTAGGTAGCTGTTCAATCAGCATCAGACTGACCTTAGGATTGGGTAGGAAGAAGAAGCTGACACTGAGTGAGTCGATCATCCAGGGGAGAAACATGGGCATGGCCAGTTTCCTAGATAATGGGCTTTGAGGATTTTTCTAAATTGGAGGGGGGATGTGGTTGAAGTTAATTGACTTGGGAGTGAATTCCAGATATTGGCACTGGAACAGGCAAAGAGAGATTTCCCAGCTGTATTTCTGTGTTTGATGACATTGACTAGATTTTGATTACTGGATCTTAAGGTACGAGTGGAAGTGTAGGGATGAATTAATTGCTGTAGTGCTGGGATGTTTTCTGGGAGGTAGTATACTTTGTGTGCTACTGAGAGTTGGTTGAGTAAGAGTAGTTGTGGTAACTCAAGCCAGATGAGTTGCCTGAGGGCAGGGCAGTGATGTGATCTATAGGATGCATCAGTGGCAAATTTTGCAATCCTGTTGTAACAGGACTCCATTTTGCTTAGTTCGCTGTGACGTAAGTTAGTAAATACTGGGGAGGCATTAAAGCAGGACAGAGAGGAGGTGTGTACTTGCAATAGTGGCTTTGGTATGTTTGGTGAGGAACTGTTTGTTCTTATAAAGGAGACCCATCTTTTTGTTGACTTATTATTGTTTGGGCTATGTGTATGTCAAATTTCAGGTTGTTGTCAATTTTTACTCCTAGGAGTTTAGTGTGGGTAGTTGGGCTGATTATTATGTTTTCCTTTGATTTTATAGTAAAGCTGCTGTTTGTAGGGGGAGATTTTCCTGGACTGAAGAGAATGAGTTGTTCTTTTTAGGGTTTAGTATCAGTTTGATTTTAGAAAACCAGAATTCTATTTGTGAGAAGTTGTTTTGAGTTATGGTTTGGAGTTCATTTAGGGTGGAGGCAGCACATATGATAGTGGTATCATCTGCGTATTGCACAATTGAGGCTGAGAGAGAGGCTGTGGCTATGTGGTTAGTGAAGAGAGAGAACATCAGTGGACCTAGGATGGACCCTTGTGGGACGCCTATGACTACTGGTAATAGGGGGGACAGTTGACCTTGCCATAGGACTGCTTGTTGTCGATTGGATAGGTAGTCACTGAACCATGATTTGGTGGAGGGGCTTATGTTAAGGGTAGTTAGAGTGTCTAGGAGCACTGAGTGGTTAACCATATCAAATGCTTTGGATAAGTCTAGGAATATGGAGGCTGTAAATAGACCATTGTTTGTATGATTATTGACAATTTCAGTGAAAGAGAGTAGTGCTGTTGTGGTGCTGTGGTGGGGTCTGAAGCCATGCTGTGATTTGGCTACTAGGTTGTTTTGTTGGAGGAATTTCATTAATTGACAATGCACAACTTTTTCCATTATTTTAGATAGGGGAGAAAGAATAGCTATGGGTCGGTAGTTGGTCATTTCAAGTGATTTGCCTCCTTTATGCAATGGTATGATGTGGGATATTTTCCATAAGTTGGGAACTTTACATTCTGATACTGATCTATTAATAAGGATGGAAACTGGGTAGGCTATTACTTCTGATGCCATTTGAAGGAAGTCTGCTGGCAGGTTGTCAGCTGCTAAGGTGGTTGGTTTCAGTTTTTTGAGGAGTTTAGCGATTGTATTTGTGGATACTGGGTGCAGGGAGAAGTTAGAGAGGTGGTCTAGTGAGCTGGTATGGTTGGGGGTGTCTGTAGATTTTGGAGCATTAGTTTTATTTTGGGTGTTGGCTAGGGCTTGGACATTTTCAGTAAAAAAATTTATTAAACTGAGTGGGGATGTTATCGTGGTTAGTTGGTAATACAGGTGTGGGGGTGGAGGATTTTCCTGGATGCAGTAAGTTGCTTATTGTAGCCTAGAATATTTTTAGGATTATGAGCGTGTTTTTCTTGCATAGATTTATAGTAGTTAGCTTTATCTATTTTTATTTGTTTTTTACTTTGTTCCTAAGTTCTTGATAGTTTTGTTTCAATTAAGCAGTTTTGACTTTGTGAAATTGTAACCAGGATTTTTCCCTTTCTTTCATTAATGTTTTGGTATCTTTTGTTAGCCATGGGGCATATTTGGTTTTGATTCTAATGGTTCTAGAGGGTGCGTGCTGGTTTAGAATCTTTAGGAATGTTGAATTAAAGTACTGTACAGCTTTGTCTATCGGTAGTTGTTTTAGTGGATTCCAATTGCAGTATGCATTGGTAAATTCAGTGGGTTTAAAAGATCGTTTGTTCTGTATTACCCTGAGTATAGGTTGGTGAGTATAGTGTGGTCTATTCCTAATTATGTAGGTTGCTTGGTGGTCACTCAGACTCTCTGGAAGACAGCCTGATTGCTGTGCTTGAGTGGGGTCAGATGTCAGAAACCAGTCTAGTATAGACTGCCAATTGCTTTTCTTGTCAATTCTAGTGGAGTCAGTTATAATATGGAAGAACCCATGAAGGCTAATGTGGACTGTTGGGGTTTGGCTGGTGCAATCAGACCAGTCAATGTTAAAGTCACCTAATAGTATGGTTTCTTGTGGGAGATAGGTGGACATCCAGTCTAGTAAGCTTTCTAGTTTAGTAATGTTATTGCCTGATGGGATATAACCCCCAGAAATAATTATTTGTTTGTTGGAATTAAGTTTTAATCTTGCAAGAATTAGTTCTACATCTTTGATATCATCAGAATTACATGCAATTTTATCTATATTGAGATGACTTTGAAATAGGATAGCTACACCTCCTCCCTTTTTCCAATTCTGTGTTTGCGTAGAATATTGTATCCAGGACACGTAATTTCGTTACTATAGTTATCTGGTTTGAGACATGTTTCTGTTAACACACTTATATCTGGTTTATAAAGAGCTAGGAGGGCATGAAGGTCCTGTGTTTTGTTAAGTATACTTCTTGTGTTTAGGTTTAATAGGAGGAGTGATGAAGTTGGTCTTGGGTATAGAGGATGTGGTTGATTTGAGTTGGTATTGGGAGATGTTTTGGGACCTGGGTTTGGGCGAGTGTCTCCACAGCAGGAAAGGTTTTGGCAAAGGTAGAGGTATAGTTTGGCCAATTTATGTAGTATTTTTGTTAGTTTTGAATAGTATTGAGGTTTGGCTTTCTGTTGACTAATGTAATATGGGTGAGAGAGAGGGTGTTATGAATAGAGGTTGCAAGGTGATATGGGACAGTTCTTAAAGAGTTTGTTATGATGTCTGTTTGCCATGGTGGAGGGGGGGTGAAGTTGAGGTATGAGTGATAGGAGGTGAGAATAGACAACTGGAGAAGAGAGAGGACAATTAATGGATAAAGTGCTAGCTTAAGTAGGTGGGTGTTATATGTGTTGGACATGTTATGGTGCAGAGAGGTATTGGATGAGTTTGAGTGGGTTATTAGTAAGGTTAGGAGTTGGTTGTAGAATATGGGTGTGGTGTTAGGTGGTAATGCTATGAGTGAATGTGGGTGTGGTCAGTGATTGTAGTGGAGATGATGTGGGTGTGGTGTATACCTATAAATGTAATGTGTATGGGGTTGGGTGGGAATGGGGGTAGGGTAGGGGAGCGTAGAGAGCCCGAGCATTAGCAAGGTTGAATGGAGCGGGGCAGCACCATCATGTAGGTGCAGCAGAAGATATATGAAAGAAACAATTAGTGAGTATTTCAAGATCTTCTGTGGGTCAAGCTATTTGCTTAGTGTTTGATTTAAGCATGGAATTGTTGCTTTTATTTCTAGTTCTTTTTATATTCTTAATATTTCTTTGTATTTTGTTTGCACTAATCTTTGAGGGGGGCTAAGCAGTAGTGAATCTGAGATGAGGCTAAATTTTAATTTTATTTATTTTTATTTTACATTTGTTGACCGGGATAGTCCGACTGGATGCATGTCCATTTTCAGCGGAGGCCCGGGGAGAAAAGCTCCAAGGGTAAGCAGATAATGCATTACATAATACCAGCATTACATATTACAAACAGACTATTTACAGAGATCACATAAGTAAGCATATTAAACAAGTTCCACAGGTTACAGTTAATCCTGAGCACAAGTTAGGATTAAAATTAAATTACAAAGTAAACTGGTTAACAGATTTTTACACATTCTAGAGAGAGTTAGCCAGGCTTGATACATTGACATAGCCAGTTAAGTGACAAATGTTGTTTGAGTCTAGTTTTAAATTGACCTAAGGTGGAAAGTAAGGTAATATCAGCTGGAAGAGAGTTCCAGGATCTACTTACAGAGTTTGCAAAGAGAGAATCACCGGCTATGTTATTAATTTTGCTAGTCTGAATTAGTAGTTTGTTAGAGGATCGAAGTGGTCTAGGATTGTTATAGGGGTGATAATATTTTTAAGTGCAGGAGTATTGTCCGGATTATAGAGGATTTTATAGGCCATAATCAGTTGGTTATACTGGATTAGGCTGGGTAGTTCAAGCCACCCAAGCTGATTTAGATTGATGCAATGATGTGTCCTAAATGGCAGCCCAGTGGCAAACCTGGCAATGTGGTTGTAGCAAATTGAGAGTTTGTTAAGGACAGTCTTGTTTAAATTCGAGAGTAGAGGGGATGCATACAGAAGGGTTGAAAGAAGGTGAGAGCGAGCTATGGCAATTTTAGCTGGAGGGGTTAGGAAGGCTTTTATTCTGTAGAGTGACCCTAGTTTTTTATTGATGGTTTTGATAGTTTGGTTAACATGTAGGTCAAATTTTAGATTATTGTCTATGATGACACCTAATAGTTTTGTAGATGGGTCAGGGGAGATTATTGTGCCATCATTTGGTTTTATGGTAAAGGTGAAAGCGGTAGACCTATGTGTTGGTGAAAATAACAGCATTTTAGTTTTTTTGGGGATTTAGGATCAGACAATGTTCAGAAAGCCAGTTTTCTATTGTATTAAAGGTGGTCTGGGTAGCTGACCATAACTCTACTGGAGATGTGGCTGAGCAAATCAGAGTAGAGTCATCAGCATATTGGATACAGCTGACTTTTGGGATGACAGTATAAAGGTCATTAATGACGATGGAGAACAGCAAGGGCCCTAGTATAGAGCCTTGTGGTACTCCAAGGGTGTTAGGTAGAAGGTTAGAGAGTTTGTTCTGCCAGAGGACAGCCTGATGTCGACCATTCAGTTAGGATTGAAACCATTGGAGGGCTCCAGTATCTAGACAGAATGTTTGCAGGGTGTGGATTAAAAGTTGGTGATCAACCATATCGAATGCCTTGGAAAGATCCAAAAAGAGGGTTGAGGATATATAATTATTGTTGCAATTATGGTTTATGGTGTTAGTAAAGCCTAGGAGGGCTGAAGTAGTGCTGTGATGAGGACAGAAGCCATGCTGAGTGTCTGCCATAAGGCGATTTTGGATTAGGTGGTGCATGAGTTGTCTATGAATACATTTTTCCATAATCTTTGCAAGTGGAGAGAGTATAGCTATTGGCCTATAATTGGAGAATTCAGTAGAGCTGCCTCCTTTGTGAAGTGGGATTACATAGGATATTTTCCAGATGATGGGAATTTTAGCTTCTACTATGGTTCGATTGATTAGTATTGAGACGGGGTAAGCAATAGCATCAGCTGATTTTTGTAGGTACTTCACAGGGAGTTGATCAGCAGAAAGTGTAGTGGGTTTTATTTTTTTGATCAAGGTACGGATAAGTGAAGTGGTGACTGGTTGGAAGCTGAACGAGTAGGTTTCTAGGGTGCTACTTTCAGGACCAGGGGAGCCAGGAGCTAGTTGGCTAGCTAGGGCTTGAATTGTCTCAGTAAAGAATTGGTTAAAACTATCAGAAACATCTTCAGGGTTTTATCAATAGTAGCAGCAGGGATTGGGGTTGAAGTTTGTCCAGGATGTAGTAGATTATTTAAACCTGCCCGAAACTTCTGAGGGTTATTTTGATTTACTGTCTGTAAATTACAGTAGTATTGTTTTTTTGTCTTGTAAAATGGATTTTTTGGTTTCGTTCCTGGATTGCCTGTATTTAATGTGATCCTGAGGGTCTTTAGAAGAATGCCATAAAGCCCATGCTTTGTTTCTAAGCGTAATTTTGAGTTTAGACTCTATAGAAAGCCATGGTGCAGTTTTTGCTTTGGTTCTCTTTGAACGAACAGGTGCATGCAAATCAAGGATCTCAAGGAATTTGTTTTTAAAGTATGCTACTGCTTCCTCTAAGGGGAGGTGTTTTAGAATAGACCAATTACATGAGTTTAGTTCTTGTTGGAATTTGGCAGGGTCAAAGTTTTTATTGTTTCTAACCTTTCTGAGTAAGGGTTGTTGGGAATTAATGGTTTTGTGCTTAATTACATATGTGAGAACGTGATCGCTTAGGCCATTAAGGAGGGTACCAGAGGTGTACAGTTGGGGGTGACTGTTTATGAGTACCCAGTCAAGTATACTTTCTTTTTGGTTGGGTTTACCTATCCTGGTAGGGGTGGATATGATTTGTGTAAATGCATGCAGGTTAATATGGGTGGTTGGTGATTCTGAGGAACAGGTGCCCCAGTCTATGTTAAAGCCTCCAAGTAGTAGGGTTTCTTGGGGGTAGTGACATGATAGCCAGTGCAGGATATCTTCAAATGTAAATATATTGTTACCTGGGGGAATGTACATACAGATGATATTAATGCATTTATTTTTATTAAGTTGCAATTTGGTGGCAAGAATCTCTGAGTTATTAATCTGAGGAGGTTGTATTTCATCTATGGTGACATTCAACTCAGATTTATAGAGTACAGCTACCCCACTCCCCTTTCTCGAAGCACAATCCAGCCTGTGTATGTTGTAACCAGGTGGTAACACTTCATTGTCTTTGGTGTTAGGTTTTAACCAGGTTTCAGATAAACAGAGAATCTCAGGGGAGTGGGCATCCAGAAATGCATGCAATTCATGTACCTTGTTATTAATGCTTCTAATATTGAGATGACAGACTAGGAGAGAGTTAGTTGGCCTATTAATCGTAGGTTTGTAGCTTAGATTGCAAGTAGAGGGAGTATGTGTATCTGAAGTGAGTGGGCCAGGGTTGGGGTGAATATCACCACTAAGTATTAGGTTGAGTCTATACTTGGTGATGAACTTTAGGAATTTGTTTATTAGTTTGTGGTAGTGTTTAGATCAAGAGCTAATGTGCCTGGGGTTGAGATGTTGATAGACTGAACAACATGTTGGATAGGATCTGGTACTGTAAGTATGGTTGAAGGTGGAAGGATTTACAGCTGGGGTGATAGTATGGCCTTTTGGGACCTGAAATCTCGTGACAAACTGGTTTTCATACAAGGTAAGGAGGTATGGTGTGAACAAGAGGGGTAGTAAAGAGGAGTATATCATTATTTATAATTCAGCTAGTGAGTTAAGGAACTGTTTTACCTGGTGATACAACACCAGAAGATTGAGTGGTGAGGTAAAGGTACTGGAAGGGGGATGGGAGAATGCCAGATGAAAGCTAATAGGTGCTATTAAAATGTAGGTAGTAGAATGGGGTGGGTGGAATTATCCCAGATGAAAGCAGATAGGATCTAGAAAGTGGGGGAGTGGCTATAGTACTATAAATTTAGAGGTACTGGGGGTGGGAGGGAATTGGGGGCAGGGAGGGGAGCGAAGAGAGCCCGAGCATAGTGAGGGTGAACGTAGCTGGGATATTGCAGTTTACAAGGTTTCCTAAGGTGTCCTAAAGCTATAAGGAAAGTATTACAGCTCTTAATGTAAGAGTCAATGTACTTCAGTTACAGGGGAAGGAGGCAACCACTCAAGTAGAAACAAAGAGCCCTATGGCTGACCAATATGGCGACCTGCTTAATTACAAAGCACTGTAAGTGAAAGCTTAACAAATGCTTTTTGTGTGTGCAACCTACTCTGTTTAAATGTTGAGAGAAACAGATTGCAGTCCTGTAGACACCGTTTTGTAGGGAACTATAGAGTTCAACTAGGAAAAGAGAAAAGCAGAGATTCCAGGGTAAGCATGAAGGCAACAACAGGCAGTTGTTTTATAATAATGCATTCAGAAAGGTTTGGTGGTGGTGGTGGGGGGGGGGTAAAATAGCATTCTTCAGAATGAACTAAGATTTATAGCTAAGAAACCTAAGCAAGAGAGCAATGCAGTAAATAAACACTTGCCAGATTTTAAAGATATACCAGAAAAACTAAATCAATTATTCACAATTGTACAACTGGAAAATTGCCAGTAAAAGCACTTCAGGTATAGCTAGCCCAAGTTATTCAAGTCATAAAAGCACTTCTTCAATGTGTGTGTGCAATTTAAACATTAAAAAACACATGCAGCAAGGATGAGCTCTGATTATACACTTTCTCTAGGTACAGGTTCAGTTTAAACACATATATTACCACAGAAATTCAGTAAAGTCACTAGCTACTTATAGAGCCTCTGAAAAAAAAATCGAGCAGTCTGTGCAGAATCAGAATTTAGCAGCAGGTCATTCAGGTTACAAGGTTTCCTAAGGTGTCCTAAAGCTATAACGTAAGTATAACAGCTCTTAATGTAAGAGTCAATTTACTTCAGTTACAGGGGAAGGAGGCAACCACTCAAGTAGAAACAAAGAGCCCTATGGCTGACCAATATGGTGACCTGCACTTAAAGGAGATGAGTAAGTGGATAAAGATAGAGAGTGCGGGATTATGGCTTGGGGGTTGAGCAGGGTCATTTTTGTTTAGGAAAAAGTGTCTGAGAAAGGCAATAGTGGTGGTTAAGGAGGAGTAATGGGAGACTCCTTCAGTGTGAAGCCTGGGAGTACAGGTATAGAGCTGGCAGATAGTATGGCTAGGTAGGTAGGCCTGAGGTAGCTTGGTCTATTAAGGGAGCAGGGGTAATAGGGTGGGGGTAGATAGATGTGTTGTGGCTGACCAGGAGGAAATACCTTTTAGGAGGCACAAACAGTAGGCACACACCTATTGTTAAATACTGGGTAGAGAAGGATGGGTCTGTTTAGAATAAGGTATCACATACACTGTTAGTTGCTTTTACTGTATCTGGAGATGACGTCCACCAAGTAGGAGCACTTGTATTTGGTATGGGTGGTCTTCAAATTTGCCTGGGGTTTAGGTAAAATCCTTGTTTGTTTTGGTGCCAGGGACCTGTAGATGCTGGAGTCCCCAAGGCTCTGTACTAGGACTCATGTTGTTCCATGTAGTATTTGCAGGGATCTCAGTACAATACCTGTAGACGCTGGAGTCCCCAAGGCTCTGTATTCAGACCCATGTTGTTCTTTATACTATTTGCAGGGATTTCAGTACAATACCAATTAACTGCCTATTTCTGTAAAAGTGAAGAAATGGGTTACATCAGCAGAAACATCAGGAAATATAGACACTAAGGGTATATCAAACACTTGATCTGTGCACCTTTTAAAAGTGGTATTACTGGTGGTATTATTCTGATATTATCCATGATTGTGCATGTTTCCTTTAATCTTGTCCAGGAGCCTTAACTTGTGTCCCATTTGCTGGAGACCCCTGCTGAGATTACACTCATATTCAGGCAAATCAGTTTGCACAGGTTCACAAAATGCACCCTACCCCAATTGTATATAACATCCATAATAGATGTCCTCTGCGTTGTTCACATAAGGATGCTTATCTCACACAGACATCCTCCCCCATTGTTATGTCATCTTGTGTGGCAGTGACATAATGCACATTTTCAATGTGCAGTCCCTTTGGTACCATACTGATATGTGATTGGTGTTGCTTTTACAACTGTCTTCCATTGACATGCCCTCATCTGCTGTACATTAGGTTGTTTCACCTGTCCTCTTTCCCTGTGTTCATTCCTACAATTCATCTGTGTGTCCCTATTCAGAATACACACACTTCCCCTGAGTGTTTGTTTTTTCGTGGCAGTCCATGTACCCTTATAGATCATTTACATAACATCAGTACAGAATGCCAAGAATGGGATTTCACAATGCTCTGCACTGTATACACTGTTGTGTACTGCATTTGGACCATATACTTATCATACCTCTCAACTGTCCAGATGTTTGCACTATGTCCAGGATTTTGCCTTATATATTCTGGTCTGTTCCTTATAAGATTTTTGGTTTTCTGCCATATCACTGGGATGATATCAGGACTAATGTCACTAAATAATTATATACATTTGAGTTTCAGACTTCCAGTCCTTCAGAATATGTATATTAACACAAACCTTATTACTGTAGCACATTTGTAAGTTTAAACATGCAAATATGTAGAATCAGTCCCTATTTATGGGTCATTGACCCCCATTATGTTGGGCTTTGTACAGAGTTCTTGCATTAAGAGATTGAGAGCTATGTAAACATATATGTTAAGCCCTGGTGAACATTGTTGCATTCCACACAAACATGCTAATTGATTGTGCTCTGATGTAACAGCATTACTATCCATGTTGCTTTACATGGTTTCCTGCCCAGTAACATTGTTGCCAGCCATGGAATTGCCCTTATTTATGTTTAAGCAAAGTGTGCAGCATGAATATGTAATTAGCACTGCTGCTCACTGTGCGTCACTGTGCACACATGTAAACTCTGTGTAGGCTTCCCACAAAGCCTACACATAGTTTACTGAATCCCAGGAATTATCTGTATTTGGGGAAGTATTTGAAAGTTTTAAGTGTTTCATGTTTTTTTTCTTGATTAGATGGCTTTGAAGGGTTAATATTTAATGATGAAGTGTTTAAATTCACCTGCAAATGCCACAAAATTTATTTGCATGCAAGTAGAGATCATCTACTTTCATGCCTTTAACATTCATTTAGATTTAAAAGACGCTATGTAGTGGCATGGTCACTTTTGTGAGGCTTTATAAGCTTTAAATAGTTCTATGAATTGTTATTCTTGCCTTCTTTTTCTTTACTGAAGTGAAAGCTAACCTTTCAACTCACCCTCTAAAGCAGAAGTGATGTATTAGAATGTTAAAACATGAAATGCAGTATGCTTTAAATATTAATACTAATAAACTAACTTAAAAGCATGCATATGTAGGAATTAAAGCACATCATATTAAATCATACATAAGGAATATACTTAACTCATATAATATAATAAATTAAAGGTAAACATGAGATTTAAAATCAATAACAACTGGTAGTTTCGATTGCTTGTTCTATATTAATAGCTTGATGGCTTGTTATAACTTGTTATAGAACACATCTGTAGGATGTCCTCCATCCTAAATTCCTCGATCCAAGCATCAAGGGTACCCCTCTTCCTCCGGAAGTGATGCCTACATTGTTCACCTGTGTGGGGGATACCGGTAGCACCAGTCACAGCCCAGGCCAAACTATCCCAAGCCTCTGACTTATACTCGGACCCAGAATAGAGCCCTGAAGCAACCTGGTACTGTGGTGTTTCAACCAAAATCTTGGACTCCTGGATACCCCATCTTTGAGTCCTAAATCTCACACCCTCTCTGTGAACACTGGCCATGTCTATCATGGATTAAGTGCAATGGAGAATGATGGTTTCCCACCAATTCCAGTTATCGTGTTTACTGGGAGTGTGCACACTGTTTGAAAATGTTTTGCACTGCTTACCATTGGGCAAACAGTGCGAGATGCTAAGTGGTGTGCAACAGTGACAAGCAGTGCAATTTCAAGGTTATTTGATGTGCAGGCAGTTGTGTGTCTGTTTGTCAAATGTAAAGCTCATGGCAGTCCAGAGATCATAATAATACGTAGGGGAATATAGTACACAGTATACCCACAGTCATACATTTGATAATAAATGTGATAATACATAACTATCTGACACAATATTAGTGTTTCAGCCCTCATACATATAATGAATATCATGTACACTATGTCAAGTGTTATAAGTGAGAGTCACTGTAATAAGAAGTGGAGTAACAGTAAAAGTGCATGGAATATGCTGTATTAGAACCCAGGACCATGTGCATGGCAGTCCTGTACTAACACCTGTTTCCACAAGAGAGTTAAAATAACAGCTGTTCATGTTTCAGTTCATTGCTATAAACTGCAACAGTAAAACAAGGTTGTACACCCTGTGCTAGAACCCAGGACCATCTGTACTCCAGCCATACACTTACACCTGCTGCCATAGTATTAGTTACATGACATTCCCTATCTTACTATTCTTTCTTAAGGTCTCACTGTTAACTGCAGCACAACGTTGCTTAGCAGGTTTACACAATACCTAACAGTATTAATTGATTACATCTGGTTTCTATTTTTGGCTGTCTGGGTCCTCTCAGCTTCCTGGGTGGACCAGTCTGCACACTGCTGCCCTTTGTGCACACCAGATAAACACAGCCAAACCTGACATTCATTTTTTTATCTGTTTCCTCCCGTTTGCACTAAGCGGCAAAGTGAGCAAACAATTAAAAAAAAAAAGAGAGAAAAGGATTTGAACCCAGTACCATCTGGCCCCAAACAGGAAAGTATCAATGCATAAACACCTGCTGCCACAGACTCAGTTAAGTAGCAGGTGTTTTTCATAGACATGTATACACTTTGCTACCTGTAGACCCGCAATCCTGGTGTATCAGTACTTTTTCCACACATATATCACCTACACTGCAGAAAGTAACAACACATGCTGTGTAATATGCAATGCACATCCATCTGGTTAACATGCAGAACTACAGCTATTGACCCACAAGCTTCTATCTGCAAGGTTAGGGAAGGGATCAGAATGGGTCTTATCCACAGGGACATAGGTGATCTTCAACACACTTAACACATGTTGTGTTTGTTAAGGTTAGATTTTTCCTGTTGTACCTTGTGGAGTTCTTTGATACTGATCCTGAAGACCTGGATGACAGATAACAGGACATACTACCTATCTTCCATTATTCAAGGCCTTTGACAATATCCCACATTCATGTCTCATAGTAAAAATGCCACATCTGGGAATTAAGCCATACAGTACTAGCTGGATAGCCAACTGGCTCGCCAACAACACACACACTCTCAAAGTTGGGGACTGCACACCATCCACTGTCCAGAAATCAATGGAATAACCCAAGGATCAGTGCTGGGCCCTCAAATGTGTGGAACCCACTACCCTGAAGTGCAGGCAATGGCAGATGGCCTGTGGTTTACCATGTTTGCAGATGACTGTTAATCAGAAACACTCATATAGATTCCCCCAATGATGGTAACATATTACAGAAGGGGCTGCCACAAACAGATGATTGGTGCCAAACTCACAGACTGAACCTTACAGAAAACAAAGCCTCATTGTCCCCTTTGGCAACAAAGTACCCCTGGTAATTATGATATACATAGCACCATTTTCAGCTCAAACACAATGTCGTGGAACTTGTGAACACATGTTAATAGCAATCTACAGTTTCATCACTATGTATCCATAGTGGTGAGACACCCATTCTGCATTGCACCCTCATACATATGGATATCACATCCAAGACCAGGGAGGTCATAGCTCTGTTGTACTCTACCCTTATCAGACCGCTAATTGAGTACAAGGCTCTCTTCTGTCTCTAAACAAATAGAGGTTTGTGACTGGCAGAGTGCAGGGCCTGCAAACATCACATACATGGAAAGACTACAAGACCTGTCACTGTACTCAATATCCTGCAAGCTAGTGAGAGGTGATCTATGCCTGATCTACAGAGAAGTCTCAGATCCTAGCCTATGGAAATGCTTGACAACTGCAAATCGAATGGGGCAGGAATAATTTGGCCCAGGGTTCTCAACCTAGCCTGTGACATAAACAGAACATGCTGGGGAGACAGAT
This sequence comes from Protopterus annectens, assembly GCF_019279795.1. NCBI lineage: Eukaryota > Metazoa > Chordata > Ceratodontiformes > Protopteridae > Protopterus > Protopterus annectens. The sequence goes on along the minus strand of NC_056748.1, from coordinate 144,479,169 downwards.
ATATCCCCCAGTGACTCACATTTCTCTGTAATAGGCTCCCATTGCATGTGAAGCAGTGGTCAGTGGTCCTCAATGACCCTGCTCAAGACCAACTTTCACTACTGCTTGGGTGAGTGTAAAGTCACCCCTGGGGTGGCACCTATGTCCCTCATAGACAGGCCCATTTGTTTCTGCTCAAAAAATTGGTCTGCTAACAATGACCATCTGAATATGCCTAATAAGGGTACTTGTGTTTTTACACTGCTAGGCTTCTATTGCCACATGTATACTGACAACAATGTACTCACTAAAACTTACACATACTATATGTGAGAGATGCAACTATACAATGAATCTAGAATAAATGTTCTCTCTCTCTCTCTCGGGTAACAACAAACCAGATATCAAACAGGTTGTTAGTATACATACTTAACCTCCTCATCAAACCAAGTGCACAACACATAACCCCACATACACAGAGGTACTCATTAGAAGCTCACCAAAAGAGCAGAGACTTCACAAATGCAAACTTTCTGCACACATTACAGTCCCAACAGAACTCACTACACATAAAAACAAACATATCAGTGTGTCACCCATTAAGCCCTTATGGCAAAACACCTGAAAACCAGTGTCTTTGTCATAGGTGAATCCATAGTGAGACACACAGATGTCCCCTTCACCACGTTGTACAAGTAGAAAGTCACGGTCAGCTGCCTGTCAAGTCCAGGATCCACAAAATCATGCACACTTTACCAGAAAGGCTCATCCAGACTCTGCTACACATTTCTGTGAAAGAAAGGTTAGTTTGCTTTTATTTGTTGTATTTTGTATTACTTTATTGCCTTTTTATATTTTGAATACTGTGGTTTGTTTTCTTTACCTTGTGTTTTACTTGCATTCTGCTTTAACTGCATATTAAAACTTCAAAAGAGACCACAGCTCTGTCTCTTCTGAGTCAGGCAGAAATTAGAACTGATCAATTAAGGACTCATTTATAAAATAGAAGAGGTCACTTAATGTTAAATATTTGTGAACGTAGGGGGTAGAGCTGGGAACTAAACTTTCTATTTAAGGGGTAAAATAAAACATTTCAGAGCTTTACCAGAAAGGCTCATCCAGACTCTGCTACACTTTGCTGTGAAGGAAAGGTTAGTTTGCTTTTATTTGTTGTATTTTGTATTACTTTATTGCCTTTTTATATTTTGAATACTGTGGTTTGTTTTTTTTTACCTTGTGTTTTACTTGCATTCTGCTTTAACTGCATATTAAAACTTCAAAAGAGACCACAGCTCTGTCTCTTCTGAGTCAGGCAGAAATTAAAACTGATCAATTAAGGACTCATTCATAAGACAGAAAAGGTCACTTAAGGTTAATAATTTGTGAACTGAGGGGGTGGAGCTAGGAGCTAAACCTTCTATTTAAGGGGTAAAATAAAACATTTCAGAGCTTTACCAGAAAGGCTCATCCAGACTCTGCTACACTTTACTGTGAAGGAAAGGTTAGTTTGCTTTTATTTCTTGTATTTTGTATTATGTTATTGCCTTTTTATATTTTGAATACTGTGGTTTGTTTTCTTTACCTTGTGTTTTACTTGCATTCTGCTTTAACTGCATATTAAAACTT
>NC_056748.1:144433446-144477064 GCF_019279795.1 Protopterus annectens | reverse complement strand
ACCCCTTTCAGCAGCCTATAAGATGCAGTGGAAATTTTTAAGTCTGTTTCATCTCATTAGCAGTTCTCTGCTTTGCCTTTTGGTCTTTCTGCAGCTCCAACCATTTTTATAAAATGTTTGGCCTCTCTGGTAGCTTTCTGAAGACTTCAGGGATCTCAAATATTCCATTATTAAGACAATCTTCTAATTCAAGTTCCCTCTCACCAGCTACTGCTTCAACATCTGTACTTCACTAAGCTTCTTCTGTGCATTGTGAGGTTCACCCTCAATCTCAGAAAAGCTGTGTTTGCTACATCTTAGGACCAAGTGTTTTTGGGTTACAAGATTCAGATCATCCCAATGTTGCTTGTTACCTACCTTCCAAGGTCCTCTTCTGGACTTCTTACTTCCAGTATCATCTTCCTCTTCCAGTCATTTCTGCAAGAGATTTTCCCAGAGCCCTGGGATACAAGGCACACTATCATTCCCATGGTTCCCTTTACCAAATTCCACATTAGGAAAGTCAGTGGTATCAGGCTGTTTGGCATACCTCTCAACTGTCCAGATTTTTTCCTTAAAATTTCTGTTTTTTCCTCATAAAATTTGTGGTTTTCTTGCAAATCACTGGGATGACCTGAGGAATGAAATCTCTACATAATGACATACATTTGAATTTCAGACTCAATATCCTCAAGAAAATGCATTTTAACTACTTTCCAAGTTTATAAGAGTATTATTTAAAATGTGTTCATATTTTGGGACCTTTGTCCCCCCAGTCTGTCAGGCTTTGTCCATATTTCTTGAGCTAAGAGGTTGAGAAGTATGCTGTTTGCCTCCAGTAATGCCACCCTGTGGAGCGTGTTGTCCCTCTTACCTTGTCTCAAGCTTGATCCCAGTTGGTGGATTCTCCAGATTTCCCTGAAACCAGGTCTGCATTTTCAGGTTCCTCTCTCTACCCAGGAGCTGTGCAAGGATGCTTCCAATCAGTGTTGGGGAGCCTTCTCCAACAAGTTGAAAGCACATGGTCTTTGGTCCCATCAATAGATGACAGACCATATTAATATGAAGAAGATGATGGCACTCCGGGCCTTTCACTACCTTTGGGTTCCAGGTCCTCCAAAGATTTTTATAGACAATACCACAGTCATGTGGTACATCAACAAGCAAGAGGACACACAATTTTGTCGTCTTTGCAGGCTGACTCTTCAGGCTTGGGATTTGGTCCACCATCATGTGGTTCTTCAGGCAGCTTACTTCCCTTCAGAGCAAGATCTAGTGGCAGATTCTCTGAATAGGTCCATGACTCATCCTCTTGAATGGATGCTTCACAGGGAGGTGTTTCTGGACATTATACATTGATGGGGTAGTCCTCAGGTAGATCTTTTTGCCTCCCCTCTGAACAGACAATTTCCCAGTTTCTGTTCCTGAGTTCTTAGTCCTCTGGGTTGGAAAAGGGATTCCATGTCTTTTTTTGGAGGGTGATGTTCCTGTATGCCTATCCTCCTGTATCTTTTCTTCAAAGGGTCCTGCACAAGATCATGTGGGACACACCCAAAGTCTTGCTGGCAACTACTTTTTGCCCAGACAACATTGGTTTCCCCCTTCTCTTTCACCTGGTTAGGGGGAAATAATCACAAATTACCTCACGGGACGTATCTTCTCACACAAGACAAGAGATCTTTCATTCATCCTTACTTGTCCACACTTCAGCTGACACTTTGGGTGTTTGGGTTTTGATTCCTTTCGGCACCAGTTTTCTGAAGGCAAGCTTTGGGTTTTGCAGGAGGCCAGAAAATCCACTGCTAGAAAATCCTATGTGGATTAAATGGAAGAGATTTTCTATTTGGTGTCTCAAAAATTACCTGGATCCTTTTTCTTTTGGGGTGCCTGCATTTTTTATTATTTGTGTAAGTTGTTCAGTACTGGTTTGGCATATTCCTCTATTAAAGTTCATTTTCCAGCCATTTATGCCTGTCTGCCTCTGAGCCCACCTTTGGCTTCTGGTTTTGAAGTCAAAACAATTTCAAAAAGGCATTCTTAAAAGCAGGCCTTCAAGAAAGTCAGTTCATCCTTTATGGGACCTTAATTTTGTTCATGAAAAATTGATTCAGTCCCCTTTTGAAGCCTGTCTTTTCTTCTTCTCTGTAACGTTGTACTTGCAGATTGTATTGCTGGTTCTGCCAAAACGGTCTGTGAACTTCAGGAACTCAAGGTGCTTCCTCTTTTTTTTTTTTTTTCACAAGGACAGGGTGTCCCATCGTACTATTTATTTTTTTTTTATTTTACATTTGTTGACCGGGCTAGTCCAGCTGGATATATGTCCATTTTCAGTGGAGGCCCGGGGAGAAAAGCTCCACAAATTACAACAACATAAAAGGTCAAGACAAAGACAATAACAGTATAATTTGGTACATAAGTTTTAACAATTATAGTACAAGCCTAAGATTATATATTTTATATTTCAGTAGGAAAAAGGAAAAATTTATCTAAGAATAGATGAATAAGACTAATACATTTGTATTAGAAATGGTGTAGTACCAATATTTATAACATATTACAAAATTAGATACACTTAGTAATTTATGATAAGAGATACTAAGGTCTCGCAAAAACCTAAGAAAGAAAAACACTAGAGATCAATAAATAGAGTATAGAAGAACAGCAAACAAGGATGGATTTCTAGTGTTATTTAACACATAGGTTGTGATACTATATGAAGGTGATTGATCATTCCACAGTATATACTTATTTACATGAGAAAAAATTCTAAGGAAGGTTAAGCTCACTAAAAATTAGTGAGACAACACAAGATCATGATCATGGGAGGCTAGGAATTGTGGGAGTCTAGTTAATAGTTAGGTACTTAGTCTGGGTTAACACAGGGGCATAGCCTGTGTGATTTGAGGTAGGGTTTAAGCTTGCTTTTAAATAAGCTGACAGAGGATATTGAGGTTAGCTGGCTTGGGAGGATGTTCCAGGCTTTACCTACTGTATTGGAGAACAAGGTGTCACCAGCTAAGTTGTTGGATTTTGATATTTGTACAAGTACGTTATTAGCTGAGCGTAAGGTCTTGAGGTTATTATAGGGGATGACTAGGGATGTAAGTACGGGTGTATTTTGAGGTAAATACAGGATCTTATGGGCTACTATTAATTGAGTGAAAAGTATTAAATTTGGCAGTCCTAACCATCCTAACTGATTCAGATTGATACAGTGATGAGTTCTATAGGAGGACCCAGCTGCAAATCTGCCAATATTGTTGTAGGAGGATGCAAGTTTACTCAGATTACTTCTACATATTTTGGTATAGATAGGGGAGGCATAGAGCAAGGTAGAGATGAGGTGGGTACGAGCAATAGTAACCCTGGCTGGAGGTGTAAGAAAGGGTTTTATTCTATAGAGGGAACCTAGTTTCTTGTTTACTATTTTTATGGTGTTATTAATGTGAGGTTCAAAGGACAAGTTGTTATCTATTAGTACCCCGAGTAATTTGGTGGTTGGTTCAGGAGATATTATAGTTCTATCATTTGAAGTAATAGTAAAGTTAAGTGGGGAGGTTCTGCGGGTGGGGGTAAATAGTAACATTTTTTTTTTTGGGTTAAGGATAAGACGTCTTTGTAGGAGCCAGTTTTCAACTGTACTAAAGGTCATTTGGGTTAGTGACCGAAGTTCTGATTGAGAAGCAGCAGCGCGCATATGAGTGTGGAGTCGTCAGCATATTGGATACAGTCAGCTTGAGGAATTACAGAATGAAGGTCATTTGTAAAGATGGAGAAGAGTAATGGGCCTAATATAGATCCTTGCGGGACCCCTAGAGTGACTGGGACGTGGGAAGATAAAGTATTTTCCCATAGTACAGCCTGTTGCCTGTTATGTAGGTATGATTGGAACCACTGTATAGTATGGTTGTCCAATGACAGGTTTTTGAGTGTGTCTATAAGGAGGTGGTGATTCACCATGTCAAATGCTTTGGACAGGTCAATAAAAACAGCTGAGGATAGAGTATCAATCTTACGATTACTGTTAATATGGTTAGTGAAGGATAAGAGAGCAGAGGTGGTGCTATGAAATGGTCTAAAGCCATGTTGACAGGGTGCTAATAAATTGTGATCGAGTAGGTAGGTTAACAGTTGTATGTGTATACATTTCTCCATTATTTTTGCCAAAGGAGGTAGAATAGCTATGGGCCTATAATTGGACAACTCTTTGGAGTTACCGCCCTTATGCAGGGGAATTATGTGAGAGACTTTCCAGATTAGGGGAATAGATCCTTCAGAAATAGTTCTGTTAATGAGGATGGATATGGGGTAGGCTATGACTTTAGCAGCTTTATGCAGGTATTGTGCAGGTAATTTATCAGCAGAGAGAGTAGTGGGTTTAAGTTTCTGTATGAGGTTACAGATAAGTGAAGTGGGCACTGGCTGAAAATGAAATTGATGAGAATTATTGGTAAAGGTTGTGGCAGAGCCTGGGATGCTAGGGGATAGCTGGTTGGCTAGGGATTGTATGGTTTCAGTGAAAAAAGCATTAAATGAGTCAGCTATTTGGATGGGATTGTTGTGATCAGAGCCAGAGGGAGTACTTGCGCATCCAGGGTGTAGGAGGTTATTGATACCTCGCCAGAATTTTTGGGGATTATTTTGGTTGGTTTGTTGTAGTTGGTAGTAGTAGTTTCTTTTATCGGCTAATATGGCTTTTTTTGTTTCATTTCTTAGCTGTCTGAATTGCAGGTGGTCTGAGGAGCTTTTTGTTGAGTGCCATTTGGCCCATTGTTTATTTCTTTGGAGGATTTTTTTGTGTGGTCGTTTTGGTGAGCCATGGTGCCGGTTTGGTTCTAATTCTAACTTTGCGTAATGGGGCATGGCTGTCTAAAATGGTTAGAAATTTAAAGTTAAAGTATTTCATGGTATTATCTATTGGGAGGTATTTCAGGGGTGACCAGTCACAGGTGACTAGTTCAGCTTGAAAGTGAGCAGGGTTAAAATTTTTGGTAGTGCGAATAGTTCTACAGATGGTAGAGTTTAGGATGGCAGTTTTTGTTCTGATTAAATAGGTAAGCAAATGATCACTTATGTCCTCAGGGAGGGTGCCTGTTTTATAGTTTAGTTGGGGGGTATTAGTGAGTATCCAGTCAAGGGTACTAGTTTTGTTGTTAGTTTTATTGGTGCAGGTTGGGGATGTTATAGTTTGGGTAAAACCATATAAGTTGATATGAGTAGAAGGCTGCTCAGATATACAGGAGTTCCAGTTAATGTTAAGATCTCCAAGTATAATGGTTTCTTGGGGGTAGTTACTTGAGAGCCAGCTGGGGATAGCCTCTAATGTGTTGATGTTATTGCCTGGGGGAAGATAGACACATGATAGATATATGGCTTTGCTTTTGTTAAGCTGAACCTTAGTTAGAAGAATTTCTGCATTGTTGCAAAGTGGAGGTTTGGAGTCTAACAAGGTAACTTGTAATCCATTCTTATAAAGTATGCCTACGCCTCCTCCTTTTTTAGTGTTACGGTCACGTCTTATGATATTATAGCCAGGGGGTAGAACTTCACTGTCTTGTATTGATGGATTAAGCCATGTTTCAGACAGACAGAGGATGTCAAAGGAATAAACATCAATAAGGGCATGCAGGTGAGCTATTTTGTTATTGATGCTACGAATATTAAGATGAGCTATCAGGAGAGAGTTGGGGGGCTTGGTAAGTGTCTGTGTGATTGAATTTGTTGGTGTATCAGGCTGTGTAGCTGTGATAGTGGTAGGACCTGGGTTAGGGTGTATATCACCATCTAACAGGGAGTGGACCTGAACTTTTAGGATGAGTTGTAGAAGTTTAAAATTAGGTTCTTATTTTTTCTAGCTAGTGGGTTACATTGAGAGATGTGATGGAGTCTATGAAATATGGCTGCTGAGTACTTAGCTGAGCTGGGGAGGTTGCTAACACTATGAGTGGAGCTGGGGGTAAGGACAGAGGTGTGTGTGATGTGGGTATGCAGTCCTAGGAATCTATGGTGTTCGTAGAGAGTAAGTAGATAGGGAATAAGTATAATCAGGAGTAGTAATAAAGGTAAGGGTTTACAGGATCCTTGAGCCATTTGTTTAGGTTAAGGTGGTTAAATGTAGGGATATTTGTGGATAGAGTGGTAGGGTAATGGATAAAGGTAAATGAGTGATGGTTCTTTAAGGGGGAGGAGATAGGGGTAAAGTGAGAATATAATAGAGGTAATAGCACTTTAAGGGGAAGAGTTAGAGGTTGGTCCTAATGCATAGGGGTGTGGCAGTTAGAGTATAAGTTTAGGACCAGTGGGGGAGGGTGGGATTTGGGGGCAGGGTAGGGGAGCGGAGTGAGCCCGCAGGGCGAACGGAGTGGGATGAGCCACAGAGGAGTTCACCCTAGGAAAACAATCAGAGGAGCAGTAAGCAAAGGTAAGTAAAGCAGCAGAGGGTAAGGTGACACAATGCCTTGATAATAGAATATGCAGAGAGGGTTGGCAGTGAAGAATATTAGAAGAAAGAAAGAATAGAGTGGGAGTATTAGCTCTTCCAGAATATTAGAATCCAAGAGCCTGTAAGTTACTTAAAATTGGAGTCAGAATGGTTGTCTAAAAGAAACTATTGCCCTCTAGTGGCAAAAGCTGTGTAGCAGAGGCAATATATACTGAGAAAAGAGTGCAGGGCAGTAAGTATGCTATAGAGGATTGAAGAGGAAGAACAGTAAAAATACTTGTAGTCTAAGAAGGGGGAAGGGGTGACAGGTATGGGAGCAGATAGTAAAGGCTGCCAGCTGTCCTGGCTGGTGAAAGTAAACTTACAACCTAGGATATCTCACACTAATTGTCTTAAGACTTTGGTTTAAAGTATGTACTTTACTTATAATTAAATTCCCTTGGGGACTGTAGCAGAGGGGAGGAAAGGTTCAGTTCCTTAGTTAGGGGAAACCGCAGTGTGTTGAGGAGAATAGTTGTTTTCAGCACGCAGGGCAAGTCCTCCTTAATACTGGGAAACCAGGTTGAGCAGCTGGGAATATAAAGGGAAAAGAGAGACTGTGGTAAGACACACAGAGAGATAAAAAATAGACAGTTACACAGGCTTATTAAGTAGTAACTTGAGCATAGAACAGAGATTAACTTGCATAGTAAAACAGTCTTGACTGCACATATTACAATGTCTCTATCAGTGATAATATTCAAGCAAGACACTTATAAAAGCAATATAGTTCAGGAACAATAAAGGTTAAACTCTTCTATGACTCAGTCAAAGATTACATTCAGCAAGACACTTGTTAAAACAGCATATCTCTGAAACAATAAGGTTCAACTCGTCTTATAACTCTCTATCATGTTTGCATTTGCTATTTGTATAGATAGATATATATTTTTGTTTTAGAAAGGTAGGCTTCTAATTAGTCCTCCTTATTTGCCCACATCATTGTTAATTAGGCTAGTCAGTATAAGGTGCTTGGGCAGAGGACGCTGTGATTTCTGGCGTATGTATAGTAATAGTATGCAACAGGAAATACTGCTCTATATAACTATACAGTGGCAAACAATAGCTCTTCAAATCCATACGATGGTGAAAAGCAGAAACATAAACTCTATACAGCAACCTTAGCTGTCTTTATAGGTCTGAAACAGCACTAGAATGCTTGTAGTCATTAGCGTTGTTAGCGTACAAAGAACGCTATGATTCCAGTCTAATATATAAATATATTATGTAACAAGAGCGGTTTATAGTTTTAGTATTCGACAAGAGGTTAGTTCTTATAAATCATACATTGTCCAAAAACAGCGTCTATAGCTCTATGTAGTGACTATAGTAGTCGTAAAAGGTCCAAAGCAACACTTAAACGCTATTAGTTGATGGCGTAGTTAGCATGCCACAAAAGCATACAGTCTATCCGGTGCTACAAAGTTCCTGAAAACTACTCTACCAGATCAACTAAAAAGGCTACATAAAAGGCTACACAGTAAACACGCTATCATTTAGGTTGCATGTTAAGATAATCCATTTAGCATATAAGTAGAGCTGTACAGAATTCTAACCGTGACTTTGTTCACACCTGAACTCCATGTGCAGTAAAAACGCTCAGAAGCATGCCAAAACAGCTGGGGATAGTAGACGCTACGCAGGTTCTCAACACAGTTATTTACAAACCTGTCCTGCACGCAATTAGTACTTTACTAGGATATCATCAGCGTGGTTTAACAATTCTAAACAGGACAAAAAGAAAGCTTACCTAAAAACCCTATTTACTCCACCGCCAGGACCGAACAGCACCCTAAGACTAATTAGGAGAATAAAGATGGCGTCCTGAGGGAGAAGGTATATTTATAAGGTAAGTGATGTCATAGAGGGGGGAGGGCAAGAAGAGTAAGCATAGCTACAGGTAATGACTAGATTTATCCAGAGCAAAACCCTAGGCAGGAAATGGAGGGGGTGGGTCCTATGCTAACATAGTGAATAGTTCATTCCTGATGTGCTAAGGATATGAGCATATAGGAAATACAGACAGGGGAAGGAGCAAAGTATTCTAAGTACTAAGCCTTTTTTATGCCCAAAGTGGTTAATGATTTTTGTGAATCTCTCCATTCAGCTTCCCTCTTTTTTCCTTCTCCTCTGACTTCTTTTACACATTACACAGACAGCTCAGATATATTACGTGAATAAGAAAATGCACCAGAAAATCAGAGCAACTTGTTCTTTCCTTTCATGCCTGAAAATTGGGTTTGGAATGCTCTAAGGAAACCATCTCCTCCTGGATTTATAAGGCGATTTTCTTGTAGTAATTCTTTTCATGGCAAACAGATTTTCTCCTCTGGTCCTGCTCACTCTAATAGGGCAGTGGCTTCTGGTGCTTTTTCCAAGGGTATGGATACTAGGTCCACCTTGGAAGCTGCTGCTTGGTCTTCTGTTTACACTTTTCCAGTGGTTACATGACTTGTGCGGTGTCACACATTAGGAAAACATAAGCTAACAGAATCAAACTCTTGATTACAGGAAGCATCTCATGGCCTTAACTGTCTGTGCTAACTGCCAGATCTGTTTTGGAATTGTGAACCATGGTGGTCTCAGCCAGCAAGGAACAATACATGTTCTTCTGTCTTCACTTTCAGAGCAGACTTGGGATTAAACACATTTAAAAAAAATGCATACAGCAGATCCTGCTTGTGTCAGATGAAGAAAAAAGCAGTTAGTTGCCATTGTTTGGATGTGAAGGAGAAGAGAGCTGATGGTTTAGATGAGTAAGAAACAGATTCATCCTTGGGAACCCAATTTTTGTTTTATGTTAAGAAAGGAGTTTTGCCAGTCACCACTCAAGCAAGACTGAAATTTTTCTAAATAATGTTTCAACCATGACTTGGAATGGAAATGCCATGAAGAGGTAGTTCCTGTCTCCCAATTTACTATGCCCATTGTGTACAAGGAGTAAATATGGTCTCAGAAGGTCACTGATGTTGTGCAGAAGGAAAAGGAATTGGTCTCTCTCTGTTTAATATGTCACATTTCTGTTGTTTTTTCTGGAACATTCCGCAGAGACCCTGGTTTCATTACTAGTTTAAAGACAATATTAGTACTAAATGAGTAGCCAGCATTTCCTTTATGCTGATATATTGTTCACTCTGAGCTGGGGGCCACAGGCCTCGCTCTTTGAGTCTCTGTAAATTAGCTCTGCAAGGATGATCTGAATAGTCTCCGAGTTTCTTTCTTGGGCTGGAGATAAGGGGAATTTCACAGTTCTCTTCTGGCACCCAATAGGAATGACTTTTCCAGGTAAGAATCTTTAGGGATGAGCATTCAGAGTCCATAAGTTCCTGAGGTACAAATGTACCATATTGTTATGTATTGTAGTACTGGGAATCATGTGGAAAGGTAAGCAGGCAGTAATGCCTGATGTATCTGGTGTTAATAAAGAAGACTTGTATGTGGAGGATGTCCATATCTCTGTAAGGTCCATCGCCTCTCTGTAGCATCTATCCAGGAAAGCATTTGCACTGAGAAAATGAGCTATTGTTCTGTATTTCTTTTACAGACACACGCACGTACAAACAAAAAGATAAAAAGGTCACACCGGCTTATTTATTCACCAAAAATTGCAAGAAAGACACAGCCAAGCCTTCATTGTATAAAACCTTAATCTTTCTGTAGTGAAGCCTTATGGGATAAATGCAAATTATTGCTTAAGGACATAACATTGTTTCAGTTACATGACTTCTGAATGTCCATGGCTTTTTTACTTTTTATTTTTTTAAGTCTTTGTGATTGCATTCAGGCAAATAAAGCCAAATCCCACTAACTATAGCATAAGTGCATGTATGGTGTTTGACATAAATTAGTAGCAATTTTTGCATTAAAAGAATGATTAAAATTCCTGTATGGTACCTAAATCATCCATGTACCCTGATTGCACTTGGTGGTTACTGCGTTGTTATGATTTGTCTGTTCCTCTTAAGTTTTCTGGTGTCTGCATTTTGTAGCAATGATATTATGTCTTTACCCATGCCAAACAGTGTGGCTTAAAGAGCATTTCAGTTTTTCTTTAGTTACTGTTAAAGGATGACTGTGGTGGTGGTGCCGCGGTAGCGTTGTCACCTCACAGTAAGATGTTGTCCTGTTCGATTCTCAGGCTAGAGCGTCTTCTGTGTGGAGAAAAGCGTGAATGGGCGTACCTTTGTTGAAGGTTGTCCGTCAGAGCTTGCAACTCGGCACGTAAAAATCTACTGCCAATCATTAGCGGAACAGAGTTCCGCTGTGGCGACCCCTAACCGGGAAAAGCCGAAAGACACAAACAAAGTTACTGTTAGAGGATCAGAAACCATAGTATGTTTGGTCCTGCTGATCTTCCTAGGATAAAAAGGACATCTTAAGAGTGTTTGTCAGTCACTAAATGACGATTCTTCAGGTAACAGCATCTCAACATCTCAGACCCCACACATGGATCAATCTCCTATGAAAAAACTAAAATCACTACTGAGGACAGTCCCAAGGCTTTTGGCATAAGGTCTTTATTGTTTGCAGGATTTTGGATTTTCTGGCCATTAGATATTTTTAACTAAAATAAATAGTGTTAAGTCAAATGTATGTATTCATTTTTAGAATATCCCTTCTTCAGTGGTATGACATGACTGTTTTTTATTACCGACTTAACAGAAATATTTATTAAAAGTACAGTAAAGTGTATATTATCTGAACTAATTGGGACTTAGGGTAGTTCAGATAATCAAAACTGTTCAGATAATCAAACATACATTGAACCAGATAAAAAATAAACTTCTAAAATCTTGTTTTTAATGCATGCAGGGAATACACTTTTCAACCAATAAGCCTGACCAGTCTGATCTGTAAGGCTGTGGAGCGAATCATTATGGAACTCATAAATGGAGAGATTGGGGACCTCCAGTCGCTGGACCCCACACAGTTCGGCTTCGTCAAGGGCAGATCATGTCTCTTGAACCCGGTGGATTTCTTTGAGACAGTTACTCAGGCTATAGATGAGGGAAAGGAGGTACACACGGCTTACCTTGACCTTGCTAAAGCATTTGACACCATTCCCCATTCAGGTATTATTGATAAGCTCACCAGCCTGGGCATAAACCCTTACGTCACAAGATGGATCGCAAACTGGCTCTCAGACAGATCCCATAAAGTAAGAGTAGCGGGATCTATGTCCGAATCCAGACCAGTAATGAGCGGTGTGCCTCAGGGCTCTGTCCTGGGGCCCCTCCTGTTTGGCATATACTTCTCAGAAGTACAGGCAAGCACAGAAGGGCTGGGGCTGACTAAGTTTGTGGACGACTGCAAACTGGGTGCTATAATAGAGTGTCCGGCCAACATGGAGATCCTCCAGAAGGGCCTAAATGAGACTGATGCATGGTGTCAAAGCCATGGCCTCAAGCTAAATGCAAAAAAATGCGTAGTACTCCCCTTTGGAAAAAACAGAGTACCCGCAAACTACAACATAGGAGGTAATCCCCTGAAATCTGAAGAAGAAATAAGGGATCTAGGGACCCAAGTAGATAGTCAGCTTTCCTTTGATAACCATGTTGCCAAAGTGTTTAGAAAATCCTTCTATGTGACCCATCTGATCACGAAAGGGTTCGCATCAAGATCTAAGGATGTAATGGTGCCCCTCTACTCTTCCCTCATCAGACCCATTATTGAGTACAATGCACCAACTGGAATGTACCTGGCCAGACATCTCCAGCAGCTGGAGAGACCACAGAGGTACCTAACCAAGAGGATTACTGGCCTCCAACAGTTGCCCTATGCAGCACGATTGAAAAAGCTATGACTGTTGCATACCGCTTTCTCAGAGGCGATCTCTGTCCAACGTACAGAGCCATATCCAACCCAGAATTGTTGAACATGTTCCATCTTAGCAAAACCAAATCTACTCGAGCTACATGCTCTAGGGATATAAACCTCAACATAACAATGAATAGAACATGCTGGAGGGATAGATTCTCTTCGCAGAGACTTCCTTTACTATGGAACAGGGTCCCAATCTACATAAGACAGAGCCCCTCACTATCACTCTTCAAGAGGAACCTTGATGAGTGGATGGGTAACAGAAAGTTCACACCGAGGATCGCACCAACAGTACTACTAGATAGGGGCCAAGGGTACTAGCTGCTAGTACAAGGGACTAGGGAACTACTAAAGGGGAGGTGAATACCGCACAACGTGGCTGGGCTAATATATGCCTTCGGGCAGATAGACCAGTACCAACCTATGAACCATTCAGCGATTCTAGTGGATATTAAAGAATATTTTTCACACACAAGTGGGCTACAAGCTCCAAAAACGCACAAGTGACTGCATGTAACGCTTACATGTTCAGACTTTGATTTTTCCTACCCGAAATTTTGGAAGACTGCATTCAGATAATTAACATTTCTGATAATCAGAGTTCAGATAATCGACTCTCTACTGTATAAAACATAGGTGTCAAAGCCCACATTGACACAGACTGCTGTTCAGTATGGTCTTTGTTTACCTATAATGTTCCATGTTATAGTACCACTTTAAAACTTTTGAAGTAACATTTGCTACTTAGGGTTTCATAAAACATTTAAAAATCTTGCTACATCACACTGTGGAGCTAAAAGGTTTTCCTTTGTTTTAAACGTACAGTACCGGATTTGCTCTGGCATGATTTTTTTTTAAACTGTAGTGCTTTAAAAATATATGGATAATTAGCACAAAGTTCCTGTAAAAGTGATGTTTATTGGACATTTTGTATTCACTCTTTAATAAAGAACTTACCCAGTGACTGTTATAAGCTTGCAGTATTTTGAACTTTCATTTAGTTTAGACTGTATGTTTTAAGCAATTAGAAATTTCCTTGTGCAGGAATTGAAAAAATAAAAAAAGACGCAAACGGAGCAAATCCATACAGAGTGAATAAATCACTTCAAGCTTTGCACTGATACATAATTGCATGGATTTATGGTACTTTATATTGAAGTTTGTATAAAGTAATTTAGCGAGGGAAGGAGGGAAGGAATTCACTCATTGGCTGTAGTTTGCTGCAGATGGTTTATTTAAGTAGTGACTTGGAGGGTCAAGACCCGTGTAATGTTTTACATTTTGGTGTGTAAAGCTTTACATGAGGATAGAATGGACAGATGTACTGTGACAATGGTGAACTGAAGAGATATGTGAGGTATATGTGCTGCATACCTTACCAGACCATGTTGATGTCACCATTTCCTATTGTAACAGAACCGCACTTTGCTGAAATTGACATCTCCTTGGCAGCTACATTGTGGGGAGGGCAGTGATAGACCCCATCTGTGAAATGTGCTTTTAGGACTGCAAATCAGCTTACCTTACACTGTTGGTCCACCCCACTGGTCACCAGTTTTGGTGTTCTGATGTGCATCATAGCCACATGAATATTTTGGCAGCTGATGTGTGATACCCTATTCATTTGCCAGTTGTCTTTACCATGGAGACTGGATTCAGTCAGCTCCTGCATGCTACACATTGAAGGGAGTGCATCTTGGTATCCACCGTACCCATGACTAATTTTCATCTCAGGCGTACAGATATCAGTGTTTTTTATACACTTGATAAACTTGTATTGAATTGCTCAATGTCCTACAGGTGACAGTAGGTTTCACTTGTGCTGCTTATGTACAAGACTAAATAACTACGTAGGTCTCAGAACTACTGCATATGACACTAAGTGACAGACTCATACCTCTCAACTGTGCAGATTTTCACAGAATGTCAAGATTTTTGGCCTCATAGTTTGATCAATTTTTCATAACATTGTGGTTTTCTGGCAAATTAGTGGCAAATCATTAAAGACTAAATTTAGAAAATAATGACAGACATTTGAGTTTGACTTCATATCCTTCTGAGAATTCATGCTAATCCAAAACCTGTTATTCTATAAACTTTCTAAGTCTGTAAGAGCAATATTTAAAAATTGTCCCTATTTTGGGGCCTTTGTCCAGATTTCTTATTCTAAGATGTTGAGAGGTGTGGCTCACAGACTTGCTTCTCTGGACAGACATGTAAGGACCTTGTTCTGCAGTGATTGACAGTATGATTGCTCGCACGCGCGCGTGTGTGTGTACATACATATATACATACGTCTGCACATGCACACGCATATATATCTCCATTGATGCATGCTGTGTGCTAAAGGCTGGACCTGTGGGAATGCCAGAGATGTCTATACAGACAGTCACTCTGTGACTTGTACATCCTAACAGTTGAGAGGTGAGGACCACTTATATGTGAAATAAGAGCTTGTCTAGCAGACTGATCACTTCAGAGGAGCTGCCACTACTCTCTGATACATGTAAAGACATGAACCCAGTAGTAAATTTATGTAAAATGTGATGATTTTACATATTGATAAGGGTTGAATAAATTAGCCATAAAAGTGGCTTGAATTGAATATTTCTTTTAACACCCCAAATGTGAAGCAAAAACAGTGCTGACAAAGATTTTTGTTTAAAATTTGGTGTATTATATAGCAAACTATGTTTTCATTTACTCTCCCAAAAGAAATTTTTTTGTTTCTCACTTGTTCATTACAATAATTTACAGTAGGCAGAAAGTGTCTTTCTGCCTGACTTTGTTTTTGACTGAGCCATGATTTTCCTTTCTTCAGTAAACCACTTACTTTATGCGGAAGTGATTGCATACATTCTGTAGTTTTTGGATGCGGTGCAAATGTCTATGCATGGCTGATGTGAGAAGTGACCATCCCCTAGGGGGTTGGATTTAGTTGTGTCTGTTAATTATATTAATTAAAGAAAAGTTCCCATCCTGGGATAGGGATTTTGATTACCCACCTGGCCCGTGTCACTGCTTGATTCAGGCCTAAGATGAGGCAAGATGTCCATGCTGGGATGATATTGGTGAAGCCAAGCCTAGTGATGGTAACTCCCGTCAGTGTATGTGGGGGAATATGCATGCAAGGACTAGGGAGCATAAGTATCCTTTGTCTTGTTGCGAGTACACATCTCATCACCAGAGACAGGGTTAGGCCATAAAATGAAAACAGGTTCTCACTGCCAAAATGGCAGGGAGAAAACAAAGCACAGTCATGACTGCCTGGATGACAGCACCTCTCAAACTGGTCGAGCAGGGGCTTGATGGGTAGCAGACATGGGGACAAAAGAAAATGCAAAAAGTATAGAAATTATTTTCCTTTTTGTAGGGCCTTTCAATATATATTTTCAGATCCTGAAGCATGACATTATATTACTTGACTAGTGGAACATTTGCAGCCAGCTCCTTCCTTCCTTCACTTCATTTTAAGCTTGCAGTAATTTAATTTGGGGAGTCTTTGTGGTAAGTCCTGTAACGTGTCCTTAAAATAATTCTTATGTGACACAATCCTGTTGTAACTTTAACATGTTCTTTGGAGTATTCCTTAAACAATATATATATAATGTAATGCATGGATCTGACTGTAGTTTAATTTTGCTCTAGGTATATGTGCAGTGCACATGTCATTGTCTTCTTCAAAATGAATAGACATCCACTCAGTTGCTTGACAAACACACTGAAGTCAGTAAAATGTTCTCTAAACTGTAATAGGTAACCATTGTTTGGGTCTAAGTAACAAGGCTTGCGCACTTTAAAGTGTTTGTACAAATCCTTTTTGATGTAGTACAAAGTTTGCTTCACTAACATGATGCAAATTTTTGATTATATTCCCCATTTTGTATAGGATAAATTCTTGCCCCAACAATTGCTCAGGCCACGGGAAGTGTACAACAGGGATCTCTGCTGTCAACAGAGTGTACTGTGAATGCGATAAATATTGGAAAGGAGAAGCGTGTGATATTCCTTACTGCAAAAACAATTGTGGGAGCCCAGATAACGGCTACTGTGACTTAACGGGAGAGAAACTGTGTGTCTGTAATGACAGTTGGCAAGGTGAGTTTTTAAATCACTTCATCAAAGCTTTTTGCCGTTAACAGGCTTTTAAACTATGTGCAAAGCATTTACAGTCTCAACAGTTTGTGAAGACTGCAGTTTTAAAATGTAATTTATTTTTTGTATAATGAAGTATGTTATCTTCTTTTTTAGATTTTTACTTGTAAGTCTGTTGCCAAGTTGAATTTTATTTTAAGACAAATCTGTTTGGCTTGTGGTTGGCACAAAATAGAATCTCAAAAAAAAAAAAAAAAGGTTTGAAGATTTAAAAAAAGATGAAGGTAGAGTATGAGGCAGAAGTGGGACAAGATATGAACTATTATGTGAAAATAATTAGTTATGGCAGTAGTAAGACGCATGGAGCATGTGCCCTAGAACAGTGTTGGTGTAATCACAGCAGATGTTGTAGACACATGGGTCAGGTGGCCTAGAAAAATATTGGTGCAAATCACAAGAGAGGTGGCAGATGCATGGATCAGCTGCCCTAGAACAATATTGGTGTAATTACAGCAGAGGTATTTAATTGGCACAGCTAGCGAGAAACTTTAGCAGAGCATGTGAAAATTAATATTAACTAAAACTTTGATACTTGCAACTGGTAGGGAAATGCGATGGTTGCTGTGTCCATTGTTCTTTTTCTACTTTGCATTGCTTAGGTTTCTGTATATTTCAGAGTTCTTGTTAGGTAGTCTTGGATGGTGCATTTTGTTTTAACCGTGTGACTGATTGTTTTTAATGTTTTCATGTATCCTTACTCACCCCACAAGACATTCATGGAGAGGATCACTGCAGTAGCAAGGGTTCAGGAGTAACTTCAGTAGGTATCACTGTAGCAGTGATGGTTCAAGAGGAACTTCAGAAGAGATCATTGCAGTATCAAGGATACAAGAGTAGCTTTGGAAGGTACCACTGCAGTAGCAAGGATTAAAGTATAAATTTGGAAGCGATCACTGAAGTAGCAAGGATTTAATAGTAACTTTGGAAGGGATCAGTGCAGTATTGGGGGTTCAGGAGTAACTTGGGAATGGATCACTGCAGTAGTGAGGAATTCAGTACTCCTTTTGGAAGGGATCAGTGCAGTATCGAGGGTTCAGGAGTAACTTAGGAAGGGATCGCTGCAGTATCGAGGGTTCCGGAGTAACTTAGGAAGGGATCACTGCAGTTCAGGAGTAACTTGGGAAGGGATCACTGCAGTATTGAGGGTTCAGGAGTAACTTGGGAAGGGATCACTGCAGTATCGAGGGTTCAGGAGTAACTTAGGAAGGGATCACTGCAGTATCGGGGGTTCAGGAGTAACTTGGGAAGGGATCGCTGCAGTATCGAGGGTTCAGGAGTAACTTGGGAAGGGATCACTGCAGTAGTGAGGAATTCAGTACTCCCTTTGGAAGAGATCAGTGCAGTATCGAGGGTTCAGGAGTAACTTGGGAAGGAATCACTGCAGTAGCGAGGATTCAGGAGTAACTTGGGAAGGGATCACTGCAGTAGCGAGAATTCAAGATTTGCTTTGGAAGGGATCACTGCAGTAGCAAGGATTAAAGTATAAATTTGGAAGGGATCACTGAAGTAGATATGGTTGAAGAATAACTTTTTAAGTCTTTGAGACTGCAGGATAATTTACAGCAATTGGTATGGGTTTGATATGGAGAACATATGTTGTAAGGTAATAAAAGCTTAATGCTATCAACAATGCGTCTCTTCTAATATTTTTATTACACCATTCTTGTATTTTACTATAATAAACACTGTATCGTTATTGATAGCACTAACCATTTGCATTCTGGTTGTTTTTGTTGATGTTCATGGTCTCACATCAACCTTGTGTGGTAAGAAGATAAAACTCATCAGTCAGCTAGTCGGGTACTGCAAGGTATGCAGGAAGCCACATGTTAGATTCTTGATGGAAAAATAAAAAAATGGAAGTTTCTGTATTCTCATAGCATGCATGATTATCTGTGCCTTTATGATATGCATTATAAAATGTAGTAACTTTACGTAACCATTCTGTACTGAAGCTATGTAGGGTGAAGCTTTATAGCTTTGCTTTGTAATGAATAAAAGTGAAAGCATTAACTGGAAATCGTCTCTGTTTGTTTGTTCTGATTTCCTGCCAAGGAGTGTATCATATAACTGATTTGTTTGCAGTTAAAAGCATTATGTAGAATCTCCTTGCTCGTTTATCTGTTTAAAAACTTTCATTTTGTGCCTCACTGCTGTTTTTCTGCTGTGATAAACATTTCTGTAGTGTTTACTGTCTAAAAGAGTGTAGGCTAGCAGCTGTAGTATTGTTCTCCACCCTCCCTCCCTCCCTCCCTGTTGGTGTCTTGTTGTTATACTTAGTGACTTTGCAGTTGCCCGCTCTACTGTAAGTCTGATCTGGGACACTCCTCCCAGTCTAGTGTCATTAGCTCATTCTACCTAATACAGAGAGAACATTTGAGAAGCCCAACCCACTTAGTTTCCTAACCTTGAATTATCTTCTGCTTCTCCTCTCTCCTTTTCCTTTACAAAAAAAAAAAAAAAGTTGCTGGATTCTCCGTGTTCTGCTTCTCAGATGTTAAGTATATTTTTGGCACTTTTTAATTGTAACAGAAAAGCCTGTTTCCTGCCTTTCCTGTAAGTAGTCTAGTCCAGATACAGATTTGCTGTATCCAGGACTGCTTGTAAGTTTCTGAGCCCCCCAAGCCTGTCTGTGTTGGAGGGAAGCCTGCTAGCTTATCAGTGGGAGCGGTAAGCACTAGGTAGCCTGTCTACCACAAGAGGAGTATTTTCTGGCCCAGAAATTGTAGTTTATTGGCTGTTTGGGCAGTTTTTCCATCTCTTTCAACTTTCTGATTTAAAAGCCCATGTTTGCACTTGTTTCCCACCTTTCCTGCAACCAGTCTAGTCCAGGTACAGATTTGCTGTATCCAGGACTGTTTGCAAACTTCTGAGCGGTGCCAAAGTCTGCTCTTCAATTTTTCCCTTCGATCTGCTAGTTCTCTCCTCTCCTGCACCTTTGCTAGCTTATTAGTCTAGCACTTTACTAGACTTCTTGTAGCAATTATTGTAGCACACAAAAGTGATACCAGCACTAAACGTTATACAAGGAAACAGCTCCAGTACTTCTTATTAATGCCCACCTCTCCAGACATGTCTAAAGGTCAGTTCCCTTTGCTTTCTCCTATCAACCTGGTGAACTTGGGCTTCCTGAGGCAATGTAGCAACTGCTTCATGTATACTGACATCCCTCTCCTCTTACCTCCCAACACTCAGACTTGTGAGAGATGCACTTATATATCCAAATTGGAAGCCACGCACTCTCCAGCCAAGACTGGAATAGCTGGTCAAGAGGAGAAGGTCAACACTTGCACCAGACCACATGGAACACACAGCCAGCCCTCCAGAACACACACCAGCACTGCCTTCACATAAAAACACCAACCACACACGCACCTTCGCCGAGGCTCTCAGTAAAAATCTACCCAAACAGCAGAGACCTCCAAGGCAGAAATGCACTCAACCACCACAACACAACACTAATCATGAGTCACATAACTCTCCTAAACAGTGTGCCACTCAACCAAAGCCCCTAAGGCAAAACAGCATACCCAACACACTAGTCATAGGTGACTCGATAGTGAGGCACACTGATGTCCCACTCAACAGGTTGAATAAGGAGAAAGTAAGTCCGCTGCCTGTCAGCCGCCATGATCCATCAGGTAATGCACGCACTCAGGTCCCTCAACAACAGGTACAAATATGACTCTGTCATTGTACATGTGGGTGTGAGTGACCTGATACATACCTCCCTGGACTACAGGAGAAGAGACATGGAGGAGCTCTTGGAATATGTAGCACAGGCAAGTATGACCTAGCCCTGTGCAGCATCCTACTGTCACCCAGAATGATACCACAGTGCAAGCAGAAAATGATTGATTTCAACAATTGGCTAGGTTTCTTCTAAGGGGATCCAGTATCTGTCTGCCTGGGATGACATGATTGACAGACTCCGATGCTTTACCAGAGATGGCTGGCATCTGTCACCCCTGGGCTTCCAAATACTGGCCATGCCTCTTGCCACCCCTATAGTGCCCTTTTAGGCAGTGTTCCAAAGGCCAAATTACCACTATAACAACTACAAACAAATGCAATCTGAGGGTCATGCTGCTCAGTGCTAGAAGTCTAAGTTTCAAAATGCACTCACTCAAAGCACTCCTTAAAATAGAGAACATCGACATTTGTGCCATAAAAGAGATGTGGTTCAAGGCAGCAGAAAGCACCCCTGCACTACCAGGCTATAACTCATTCCACACCTTTCGGCCCCAGAAATTGGACCGAAGCTCCAAAGTTAGTGGTGTTTCCATATTCATAAAGGATGCGCATACCTCCAGAATGGTAGCCCAACATAATGCATCTGAAATACTTCAGGTGCAGCTAACATTGGGTAAGACAGCAATTCAGGTCATAGCCTGCTATAGGTCCCCAATCATGTCCCAAGACTCACACTTCACATTCCTAAGCACCCTGGAGAATATTAGGGTCCAACCTAACACTCTCATACTGGGCAACTTCAACTACCCCTCCATTAACTGGGAGAACTACTCATGTACCAGTACACATGCCCGTTTCCTGGAATTCATTAATTCCAGTGCCCTGGACCAGCTCATTCTTACCCCCACTAGAGGTAGCAACATCCTTGACCTGCTCATTACTAACATGGGTGACTGTTGCTCTACACCAATAGTCAACTCCTCCTTGGTTAGATCCGAACACAAACTAATCACCTTGGAAATCCATATCCCTCCCACCACCCCGCAAAGGTAACCAGCATGAAAAACTTCTCCAAAGCTAACTTTGGGCTCCTGAAAACAGAGGTGGCTAACTTCATGGCACCCATGCAAATGGAGATCAGTTGCATGACCGCCGAATCATACACCAATGCACTGTATGAACACGTACACAAATGCATGGATCTCACCATACCTGATAAAACCAAGACGCTCTCCTCCAAAAAAGGAAGCTAATCTGGTGGTCCCCTGACATAAACAAACTCTACAACAGAAGAAGGAAACTGATGCAGAATAAGGTGAAGTCCAAAGACTGGAAAAACTCCCTTATCAGCCTCAACAAAAAGTTGAGATCCCTCATCAAATCCTCTAAAGCTAGCTATGAAAACAGAATTACAGCAGATTGTAAAGACACCTCCTATAGTTATGTAAAGAATCTACACGGCAATACCCAGATTTGCTCTGAGCTACTGCACAATGGTACCTCTTATACTGAGCCAACAGATATTGCCAATATACTGGCCGACAGATTCAGTGCCAACTTTACCCCTCTCCCTCCCCAAGGGACCAGTCACAATACCAGTAGATTGCCAGGCACCCAGTATTACTGCTGCACAGGTTAAAACAGCACTGTCCAAAGCCAAAAGTACAGCTTCTATGGGACATGACAATATCCCTGACTGTGTTCTACATGAACTACAGAGTGAACTGGCACCTCACCTGTGTGCCCTGTTCAATCACAGCCTCACCTCAGGCTTTGACCTTACCGAATGGCGCACTGCTATAATCATCCCTCTCCATAAAGGAGGAGCAACTACAGACCCTGGGAACTATTGCCCCATTAGCCTGACAAGTCTGATATGCAAAGCTATGGAAAACATTATCATGGAACTAATAAACAAGGATATAGGGGAATCTCCAAACTCTGGATCCCACACAGTTTGTTTTTTGTGAAGGGTAGATCATGCCTGCTCAACTTGGTTTGGTTGACTTCTTTGAGTCAGTCACCAGAGCTGTGGATGAAGGCAAGGTGGTTCATACAGCCTACCTTGATCTGGCCAAGGCCTTTGATACCATTCCCTACTCAGGAATCATAGAAAAACTCACTAAGCTAGGCATCAACCCCTGTATCACTAGGTGGGTTGCAAACTGGTTCACAGGTAGAACCAACAGTGTGAAAGCAGCTGACTCCAAGTCAGACTGCCGACCAGTCACAAGTGGAGTCCCACAGGGTTCGGTTCCGGGTCCTCTCCTGTTTGGTATCTACTTCTCTGAAGTCCAGGCCAACACGAAGGGACTCTGGCTGACAAAGTTCCCAGACAATTGCAACTTGGGAGCTATTATTAACTTCCCAAGTGATGTTGACATCCTACAGAAAGGCCTCAGTGAGACCAACAACTGGTGTCAGAACCTTGGCCTTAAGCTCAATGCCAAAAAATGTGCCATCATCCCCTTTGGGAAAAACACGGTTCCCATGAATTGCCACATTGATGGTAGTATACTGAACACAGAAGGCATTATAAGACATCTGGGAACACAGGTTGACACCAACCTCTCCTTTGACCACCACATTGCTACTGTGGTCAGAAAGTCCTTCTATGTGGCACATCTCAGTAATAAGGGTTTTGCATCCAGGAAGAAAGAGGTCATTGTCTTCCTCTACTCTTCCCTCATTAGGCAAATCATTGAGTACAATGCCCCAATAGTCATGTACCTCACTAAACACCTGCAACAACTGGAGATGCCACAAAAGTAACTCACAAAGAGGATCCTAGGCCTTAAACATTTGTCCTATATGGACAGACTCAAACAACTCGCAACTATTATCGGTCTCATATCACCTCCTTAGAGGCGATCTCTGCTTGACTTACAAAGCCATGTGTGACCCAGCTCTGTTGGAAGTGCTACATGCTACCACATGCTCCAGAGACCTCAACCTCATTACCACAATCAACAGGACATGCTGGAAGGACAGGTTCATAACCCAGAGACTGCTCATGCTATGGAATAGACTTCCCATACATGTCAAGCAGAGCACCTCACTGGCCCTCTTCAAGAGAAATCTTGATGAGTGGGTGGGAAATAGAAAATTCACCCCAGTGATCACTCCGGTGGCTTTACTTGACAGAGGCACTGGGAACTAAGGTCAGGTTGCACGATGGCAGGGTAATCCTATGGGCTAGGCTTGTAAAGGCTCCAGGGCCATTAGTCTAGTACACACCTATGAACCTATATAATGAAAATATTTCCAGGTACTCTTGCTAACTCCTTTAGGTAACTGAGTATGCAGCCTTACTGGTAGGATTTGTTTTAAGTTTTTCTGCATAATTAGTTAAGTTCATGTTTTACTTGTAAGGTAAAGCAAGTTAACAGGTTTTGGTTCAGACTAAGTCATATGACATGAAAGATGCATTATTTTCTCTGTAGCTGCTAAGAATGAATATAGTTGTCTTGTACAGAAAGAAGAAAGTTACAGAGGAAGGCACAATCTGATATTGAAGAGATCCAGATACAAGACGCACCGGATTTCTAGTATTCCCATCTGCATGTCTTCTTTGCCAGTCAACATGTACAACTTTTCTTGACTTCTCATCTCTTATCCTTCCTTAAAATGAAGATTTTGTATACTGAGCATTCCCAGACTGCTTCCCTGACAAATGTGCCAGATTCTCTTATCCTTCCTTTGTGTACTGAGCACATTCCCAGACTGCTTCCCTGACAAATGTGCCAGATTCTCTTATCCTTCCTTTGTGTACTGAGCGCATTCCCAGACTGCTTCCCTGACAAATGTGCCAGATTCTCTTATCCTTCCTTTGTGTACTGAGCGCATTCCCAGACTGCTTCCCTGACAAATGTGCCAGATTCTCTTATCCTTCCTTTGTGTACTGAGCGCATTCCCAGACTGCTTCCCTGACAAATGTGCCAGATTCTCTTATCCTTCCTTTGTGTACTGAGCGCATTCCCAGACTGCTTCCCTGACAAATGTGCCAGATTCTCTGTTTCCTTCATTTGTCTTATAGAGAAGAAGACATTTTGATAAGTACTAATAACTGCCTCTGCAAGGCAGAGAATGTGAACAACATTTTCCATCCATCCTTCCACAACCCTTTTCCCATTTTTGGACATGGAGTCAGGATGTCACTTCCACAATTTCTGCTTGAGAAATCCAGCAGATTGATAGGCCCATATTACATGTAGACACTGCGGCCATGGTTGAAAAATGTGTCTGTGATGAGCAAACCCCATTGCCTAACAAAATGGCACCCACAGCTTACAGCACAGTATTGAATGATGTTTGTGTGTGTTGTTTTTAATGATGCTGCTGGTGTTGAAGGACAAAAATGTTAGAAAATTATTTTCTAGGAAATTAAAGGAATTTAAAAAAATAGAACTCAGGGATACATTAATATCCTCTTCCAGCGTATCTCACAGGATTTCTACCAGCTGTGCTTCTCGTCAGAACTTTAAGTATCAGAGATTTGTAAAGGAACCCAAACTTTAAAATTACAAGAACTGTTCCAATTCTGAAAAGCAGAAGAAATTGCATGCGAGAGTACATAAAAGAGAGAGAATATCTAAAATGCGAAATTTGATAATGAAAGAGCCACTAGGAGTCTGTGAAACTCTATCAGTTTCATGGAAACCAGCTTTTTCTCCTGTGTCCGTTTTACCTCTCTAGGTGCTATTGTTCATTGCCCATTTTCATGGACGCCTTCTGTCCTCATAAGTTAGACCACCCTGCAGCCACAGTCAAAAGGACTGAGTTAGAAATTTCTCCATAGGGCTATGACACCTGCCCTGTCAAACACTTCTTTTACTTCTGTTAACTGTATACCACAAGTAAATGCAAAGCATTAAGGCAGAACAGAAGAAAACACATGCACACACTATTACCCAGTAAAGTTAGCCTTCTTTGTGTGCAATTTCTTTTGTTATGGGTACTTGTCCGTAAGACTTGCAGGTGTTCTTTTTTTTGCTTCTAAAATGCATCCATCTATATTCTCTGATGTGACATGCTTTGCAAGCAAGTGTACAGCTACTTTTCTGCCAACCATTTTATGTTTAATCAGCGTTACCAGAGGATAATCAGTTTGAATCATTTCTATAAAGCATTGTTAATTTGGAAAAAAATTGGATCTTACTAAGCAGTTTGATTCGGGTGATACTTAATTTACTGCTGTAGCTGATGGCAATTAATATCCTAAGAAAAGACAAACAAGTAGACGGACCTAAAACAATCCAAAAAATTCCAGGGACCAAGGAACAAGTCAGATGAAATAAAAATGATTAACTGTTTATTCATACAAAACATGAAAAGTCCAAAATCAAGCGCTTTCGTCTCTGACTATTCAGAGACTTTTTCAAGATAAAATGAATCACTAGACATTCATTTAAGGCCGAGGTTCTATTACTTATCCCCTGGCTAGGTTTCTGGATATTAAGTTGAAGCCACTTTTGTCTAATGAAGTAAATTTATGCAGGGGGCTCATGGGAATTTTTGGAAAGGATTAATTGTTTGGAATTTTTAGAAACTGGTTGTTTTATTACTATAGATGTGAATGATTTATACACCACAATCCCCCATGATGTTGGTTTGGAATGGGTATGTGACTTTTTGTTGCAGAAAGGTGTACCCAAGCCCAGCATTAATGTGTATGAACAGTTATTTGAGTTAGTTTAAAAAAAATAATTGTATATTTTTTGAAAAGGAATTTTTTATCCAGACGGTGGGTAGCTATGGGCTCCCCTTGTGGGGGCCTTTATGCTAACATGGTTATGCTGCAGTGGGAAAATAAATTTTTGTTTAACTCACACTTTTATACCCACTGCAAGATGTACGTTCGATTTCTGGATGATATTTTTATCTTTTGGGATGGACTTAAAGATATGATCACAGATTTTATGTCTTAAATTAGTGGTTCAACATCTTTCTTAAAATTTACCCATAAAGTGGAATTTGAAGAGATCTCCTATTTGGATGTTAGACTTATAAAAGATATTCCCTCTCAAATGTCTTCATCAGAGATATTCTGAAAGGAAACATACTCCAACAACTTTTTGCATTTTAACAGCTCTCACCCCTATAAGCAAAAGAGAGCGGTTGTAAAGGGGCAGTTTGTGAGGGCTGCACGGATGGTCTCTTCTTTTGATACATTCTTAAGTGAATGTGAATTATTGAAAGATATGTTTTTAAAAAGGGACCACCCATTTGATTTGGTTAATGATGTAATTCTGGAGGCTGTCAAGAAAAGAGAAAGGGGTCTCTAAGGCTGTTTTGTCTTATAACCACGGTGTATCGAACGGTCTGCTATTTTGTCTTATAACCACGGTGTATCGAACGGTTTGGAGGAGACTAGGGAGACTGATTTTTCATCTGATCTTTCATCGATTAATGCGAGTGCTGTATCTAACACGCTTATTGAGGGGCAGAATAAGATAGGGAATCTTCATTTTTGGTCTGCTTTTATTACCACTTATAACTTGGCCAGTAAACAAATTGCTGACATCTTATTTAAGAATTAGGTGATTGTGTCCTCTTGCAACAATATTAGGCAATGTGTGGGGGAGAAGCCCATTGTTATTTATTTATTTCAAGTTTGATGACCGGGGAGGTCCACTTGGCTCAGGGAGCCCATTTTCAGTGGAAGCCCGGGGAGAAAAGCTCCAAATTGCATAGTTTAGTTACAAAAAATGTTTGATTTTCATATTTTAATTACAGGTACAAATTGTGGAAAAGAAAAAGTTACAATTTCATTTCATGCAAGAGAGACGGGCATAAAATCTTGGATGCATAGTACAAATTTGTTATTTATAATACATACATTTGTGTTAGGTTAGCTTGAAGTCAGAGTAAGTCAGGAGTTTAAGGGGTGAAATGATTATTAGGTAAGTGGGGAGAGTGCTGATGCATTTCCTGTTAGAGGAAAGGTAGGAATGTAGCTGAGTTTTAAAGGTTTCAACGTTTTCACAAGTCCTTAGAGAGGATGGAAGAGAATTCCATTGTTTAGCCAAGGAAAAGGATAACAGGAGGTGACCTGCAGGACGATTGAGTTTGCGGACAGTGATTAGGTTTTGGTGAGTAGATCATAGAGTTCTCTTAGTGGTGTAAGGTTGTAGGATGCTGGTTAGTGGTGGGCACTTAGCAGGTTGAAAAATTAGTCTGTGGGCTGTAGTAATTTGGAGATAGTCAGAAGGTTGAAGAGTTAAAGCCAATTTAACAAATGAAGGGCAGTGCAATGATGGGTGGAGAATTTGGCTTTAGTTGCAAATTTAGAAATCTTATTATAACAGACTTCCAATTTGGAGGAGAGAGAGGCAGATAAGTTTGTTAGTAGAGGAGCGCCATACATTAGCGAGGGGAGTAGATGGGTAGTGGTGAGAGTTTGTTTTCTGGAAGGAGAGAGAAAGTTGATGTTTCTGTATAGCATACCAAGTTTTATATAGGTTTTCTTAATGTTTTGCTGGATGT
This sequence comes from Protopterus annectens, assembly GCF_019279795.1. Taxonomy (NCBI): domain Eukaryota; kingdom Metazoa; phylum Chordata; order Ceratodontiformes; family Protopteridae; genus Protopterus; species Protopterus annectens. The sequence goes on along the minus strand of NC_056748.1, from coordinate 144,449,451 downwards.
GAGTGTCACATTTTAGGTGTTAATCAATAGTAACCCCAAGTAGTTTAGCGACGGGAACAACCTCTATAATAGAGTTGTTTTGGATGATAATTTGGAATGAGTTTTTATCAAGAGGGGAAGCTTTTGAGGTAGAGAATAATATTATTTTGGATTTATTGGCATTTAGTGAGAGGTGGTTTTGGAGCTTCCAATTTTCAGTGGTGGAGAAAGTTTGGGTCACTGTTTGAAGCTCTGAGAAGTTAGAGGCACAGCAGACTAAAGTTGAATCGTCTGCATATTGTACAATTTTGTTGTTTGGTATGGCTTTGTGTAAATCATTAATAAAGATGTTGAATAGCATTGGACCAAGTATGGATCCCTGGGGTACCCCAGTAAGGGTAGAAGGAAGGTTGAGGTGCCTTTCCCCCATTTCACAGCTTGAGACCTATTGGAGAGGTAGCTTGAGAACCAGGATAAGGTATTCTTGGAGAGATTAAGGTTAGAAAGATGGTTCAAGAGAAGGGTGTGGGAGATGGTATCGAATGCCTTGGAAAGATCTAGTAGAACTGTTGATACTATTGTTCCAGAGTCACGGGCATGATTTATTTTGTCTGAGTTGGAGAGAAGGGCAGTGATAGTACTATTGCCAGGTCGGAAGCCGTATTGGGTTGGATTGATTAGTTGTTTGGCTAGGAATGGCATAAGCTGAAGGTGGATGCATTTTTCCAGAAGTTTTGAGATTGGTGAGGGGATAGCTATGGGGCGGTAGTTAGAGATGTTCTTGTTTTTGCGTCCTTTATGGAGAGGTAGAATGAAGGCAGTGTGCCATAGTTTGGGAACATGAGATTCTAGCATGGATCTATTGATCAGGATGCTAATGGGGAGAACGATACCATCTGCAGCTATTTTTAGGAAGGAAGATGGGATATTGTCAGGGGCATTGGAGCAAGATTTTAATTTGGAGAGTAATTTTTTTATTTGGTAGGTTGAGATGGATTTACATTCAAATATTGGAGGAGGATTGGGGGCAGAGGGTTCTGTAGGGGATAAGGATGATTGGATAGGTTGAGGGGAAGGGTTATTGTTAGGGAAGGTCTTCGTCAGTTCTGTTATGGAGTTGGTGAAGATGGAGTTGAATAGAGAGGCTGTTTCAGGATCAGATTTGCTGGTGTCACAGCAGGGGTTGTTTTTAGTACCTGGGTTGAGAAGAGAATTAATTGAATTCCAGAAATGTTTGATTTTTTTTTTGAGTGGTTAGCCTGGAGTTTGATGTAGTATAACTTTTTATCTCTGATGATTTGTTTTTTAGTGAGGTTGCAGAGTTGTTTATATTTAGGAAAAGTTTCTGGCTGCTTGTTTTGATGGTATGTTTTCCAGGATTTATCTCTTTGTAGCATAAGTTTTTTGGTATCTTTGGTTAGCCAAGGGGCGGTCCTGGTTTTTACTCCTTTTTTTCTTGGTGGAGCTAAGGAGCAGAGGATGTTTAATAAGGTTGAGTTGAAAAATTCTGTGGCATTGTCTAATGGAAGAGTTTTTCGGGGGTTCCAGTTTGTTTGTTTTAGGGAGTCAGAGAAAGTAGTGAGGTTAAAGTTTATGAGGTTACGTGCATGTCTATATTGCTGTAGGTGAGGAGAAGAGTTGGTAGCTCGGTGTATGAAATCTGGCAAGTGGTCTCCTATAGGGTCAGGTATAGTGCCAGAGTTTAATACTTTATTAGGATGGGATACTAGGATCCAGTCTAGTGTGGTACCTGGGAGGTTTGTTTTGTTGGGTCTGGTAATGGAGTTAGTTAGTTGGGTATAGTTAAATAGACTGATGGATATGGTGGGATTAGAGTTGTTGATTTTATTCCAATCGATATTTACATCTCCAACTATGAAGGTCTCTTAATATTGGTAGAGGTCCAGAGGAGAATTTCTTTGAGTAGTGGTGTTATTACCGGTGGGGGGGGGATGTAGAGGGCAATGATACAAATGCTTTTGGGGTTATTTATTTTTAGTAGGCCTAATACTAGTTCTGCATTGTTGAATGGTGGGATATGATTGGGGTAGGGAGTGATGGATAGCAGGTTAGAGTAGATTAAGGTTACCCCACCCCCTTTTCTATTTAAGTGATCGTGTCTGAAGGATTGGAATCCAGGAGGGAGGATTCCAAAGTCACAAATAAAAGGTTTTAGCCAGGTTTTTGAGATTGCTGCAATGTCTGGTAGATTGTAGTTTAGCCAAGCATGAAAGTGGTCTACTTTATTTCTTAGACTTTGGGCAATGATGGTGAAGAATTTGAGATAGTTATGGTTGGTTTTATTGCTTGTGACAGGGAGATTGGGACTAGAAGAAGTATTTGGTCCAGGATTTGGGTGTATGTCCCCTGCTAAGCAAAGGTAGTTGAGGAAGGGTAGTAGTATTTTTGATTTGGTCTTTAATAGTTGTGGACAGTAAGATATCAGTTTAGGTTTGTAGTATTTAATTGAAGGGGAAAAAGTTTTATTCTGAAGTAGTGGAGTGGGTTGGGTTGAACTAGAGAGGCGGATATGTTGTGGAAGTGTGTTTTAGTGGGATGAGGAAAGAGATTGGGAGTGGGGGGGTAGGAAAGGAAGGAGCGGTGGAGTTGGTTATAGGAGAAGGAGGTAGCGTGGTATAAAGGGAGTAAGAATAGAATGCAGATAGATGGGGTGAGAATGGTTTGAGGTGGAAGACAAGGCATGGTAGAGGAGTATATGTGTATATTAGCAGTATAAAATGAGTAGGGCAGATTGTATATGTGTATAGATGGAGTAGAAATAGATGTTTATAGGGACTTTGTGTGGGGTTGGAATGGTTGTGATTGACAGGTGGAGGTAGAGAGGGGAGGGATTACAGTGGAGAGATGATTGGTTGGTTGAGAGAGGGAGGGGTTTGGAGTTGAAATAAATGGAGTAGTGGGGGTGGGTGGGAAATGGGGGCAGGGTAGGGGAGCGGAGTGAGCCCGTAGAGCGAACGGAGCAGGAAGAGCTGGAGAGAAGGTGGTTGGCGGAAACCTATACAGCCAGCTATAGCTGAAATGTGGGAGCTTAGAGGAAGTACAGGAACAACAGAGGTGAGTCTAGGCTGGGGAGTGTAGGGGGAGAAAGGTAATAAAACAATGTACAAGTCAAAGCAGGCCAGTGAGGTAAATATGCTGTGAGGGTAGGGGATTGCTTGGGAGAGACATATAAGTGATCTTTGCACTATAAGTGGTTCAGCGGTGCCACCCAGTGGCAAAATATATAAAATGTAGCTTGGTGGGTAAGGGAATTAAGGGACAAAGAAAAAAACACTGTAGGTTGCTTAGCAAGTGCAGGGAAAAGCACAGACACTACGGTAATTGTAAGATGTAAAGTTAGTTAAATGTGGAGCCCAGCAAGGAACAGGTAAGATTTCAAATAAGGGAGGGACTAAGTCACAGTTTGGTACTAAACTTAATGTTACAGCAGTACCAGGACACTAGCTCCTGTAGCTTACGAAAGCTAGGTTAGGCTGTAATAGGTCTTGTGGGGGGGGGGGCGAGTAGACCAGAAAAAGTGGAGGATAACCAATAGTATAATGAAAAAGGCTGGCCCTGATTAGGCTGCAGTTGTTCTTGTGGGGAGGGGGAGGATCAGAATAGACCACAAAAGTGGTGGATAGCCAATAGTATGATAAAAAAGGGCTGGCCCTGATTTCACAGATATGCAAGTCTACAGAAATATATATATGTATATAGGAAGGGATTATGTCTTAAAAACATTTTTGAAAGCCGGGGTAATGGACGTATGGAGGGACATATGAAAAAGTGTGGCTTTTGTAACTACTGTGGTTACATAATAGCGGGAACCAAGAAAAAGGCAAACCAATAAAATCCATGCTTGCCCCTGCGGATACAGGTTCCAGCATTGTGGCCTCCGATTTCTCAGTCGCTCTGACTTTCTTGGGCCTGGGTCCTCTAAAGGGACATCATCACTTTCATTGGTAGTACCTGCAGCTCCTAGGAATTCCGCCCGAGGTGTTACATTGTTAACCTGAGCAGCTGGCGGTGCAGGGTAAGCCTTCCCTGTTAAATATGCTTTTCTGTCATGCTCCAATTTCCTAGACTTGCAACTAGCAATGACGGAAATAATGTCAACTTGTTTAAATGTTGCCTGATACTGTTGACCAGTTTCGTGGAGCCTTGCTTTGTGTATTTCCTCATCCAAGGAGCGGACCTCCTCAGAAAGTTTGTCACTTTAATATGATATACTCTTTATGGATGTTTTTGAATATAATAACAGAAACAACAAAAATAAATCTAATAGGGTAATCTATGCTTTTAGTACCTGGCTTTTGGGGCAATGACTATTGAATACGTAATTGGAATAATTATGTAATTAGTGTGGGCATGGGCTGTTTACACTAATTGGTTTAAACAAGGTTTTGTATCTAAAGAAGGGTTTTGAGTGTTTAAAACTGTCTGATGAAGTCTGGTGATGGTCACCAGATGAAAGCACAAATTTTTGTATTTTAATAAAAGTATTTTTGTATTTTAACTAAACCATCCTGGTGTGTTTTCTAGAGGTTTCAGCTACGAGTGTTCTTGGTTTGGATTTACATAATAGTGGGGCCATCAATCAACATAAATGGAGTGAGGATATGTCTGAATAGACTATTTTTTTTATTTTTTTATTTTACATTTGTTGACCGGGATAGTCCGACTGGATGCATGTTCATTTTCAGCAGAGGCCGGGGGAGAAAAGCTCCAAGGGTAAGCAGATACAGCATTACATAGTACCAGCATTACATATTACAAACAGACTATTTACAGAGATTACATAAGTAAGCAAGTTAAACAAGTTCCACATGTTACAGTTAACCCTGAGCACAAGTCAGGATTAAATTAAATTACACAGTAAACTGGTTAACAGATTTTTACACATTCTAGAGAGAGTTATCCAGGCTTGATACATTGACATAGCCAGTTAGGTGACAAATGTTGTTTGAGTCTAGTTTTAAATTGACCTAAGGTGGAAAGTAAGGTAACATCAGCTGGAAGAGAGTTCCAGGATCTACTTAGAGTTTTCAAAGAGAGAATCACCGGCTGTGTTATTAATTTTGCTAGTCTGAATTAGTAGTTTGTTAGAGGATCGAAGCGGTCTAGGATTGTTATAGGGGGTGATAATATTTTTAAGTGCAGGAGTATTGTCCGGATTATAGAGGATTTTATAGGCCATAATCAGTTGGTTATACTGGATTAGGCTGGGTAGTTCAAGCCACCCAAGCTGATTTAGATTGATGCAATGATGTGTCCTAATAGGCAGCCCAGTGGCAAACCTGGCAATGTGGTTGTAGCAAACTGAGAGTTTGTTAAGGACAGTCTTGTTTAAATTCGAGAGTAGAGGGGATGCATACAGAAGGGTTGAAAGAAGGTGAGAGCGAGCTATGGCAATTTTAGCTGGAGGGGTTAGGAAGGCTTTTATTCTGTAAAGTGACCCTAGTTTTTTATTGATGGTTTTGATAGTTTGGTTAACATGTAGGTCAAATTTTAGATTATTGTCTATGATGATACCTAATAGTTTTGTAGATGGATCAGGGGAGATTATTGTGCCATCATTTGATTTTGTGGTAAAGGTGAAAGCGGTAGACCTACGTGTTGGTGAAAATAACAGCATTTTAGTTTTTTGGGATTTAGGATCAGACTATGTTCAGAAAGCCAGTTTTCTATTGTATTAAAGGTGGTCTGGGTAGCTGACCATAACTCTACTGGAGATGTGGCTGAGCAAATCAGAGTAGAGTCATCAGCATATTGGATACAGCTGACTTTTGCAATGACAGTATAAAGGTCTGTATAAAGATGGAGAACAGCAAGGGCCCTAGTATAGATCCTTGTGGTACTCCAAGGGTGTTAGTTAGAAGGTTAGAGAGTTTGTTCTGCTAGAGGGCAGCCTGCTGTCGACCATTCAGGTAGGATTGAAACCATTGGAGGGCTCCAGTATCTAGACAGAATGTTTGCAGGGTGTGGATTAAAAGTTTGTGATCAGCCATATCGAATACCTTGGAAAGATCCAAAAAGAGGGCTGAGGATATATAATTATTGTTGCGATTATGGTTTATGGTGTTGGTAAAGGCTAGGAGGACTGAAGTAGTGCTGTGATGAGGACGGAAGCCATGCTGAGTGTCTGCCATAAGGCGATTCTGGATTAGGTGGTGCATGAGTTGTGTATGAATACATTTTTCCATAATCTTTGCAAGTGGAGAGAGTATAGCTATTGGCCTATAATTGGAGAATTCAGTAGAGCTGCCTCTTTTGTGAAGAGGGATTACATAGGATATTTTCCAGATGGTGGGATTTTTAGCTTCTACTATGGTTCGATTGATTAGTATTGAGACAGGGTAAGCAATAGCATCAGCTGATTTTTGTAGGTACTCTGCAGGGAGTTGATCAGCAGAAAGTGTAGTGGGTTTTAATTTTTTGATCAAGGTACAGATAAGTGAAGTGCTGACTGGTTGGAAGCTGAACGCGAGTAGGTTTCTAGGGGTGCTACTTTCAGGACCAGGGGAGCTAGGAGGTAGTTGGCTAGCTAGGGCTTGAATTGTCTCAGTAAAGAATTGGTTAAAACTGTCAGAAACATCTTCAGGGGTTTTATCAATAGTAGCAGCAGGGATTGGGGTTGAAGTTTGCCCAGAATGTAGTAGATTATTTAAACCTGCCCAAAACTTCTGAGGGTTATTTTGATTTACTGTCTGTAAATTACAGTAGTATTGTTTTTGTCTTGTAAAATTGATTTTTTGGTTTTGTTCCTGGATTGCCTGTATTTAATGTGATCTTGAGGGTCTTTAGAAGAACGCCATAAAGCCTATGCTTTGTTTCTAAGGGTAATTTTGAGTTTAGACTCTAAATACTTAGACTATGTAGTTGTCAGACAGATAAAGTGGTGTATTGTGCTCTCTGTACAAATTGTCCCTGTTTGTATATAGGGAAAAACAGAGAGAAAGCTAAAATGTCATATTTATGAACATCTGAGAGACATTAGATTAAAGAAGGGTATTAAAGCCCTGGTGAAACATTGTAGTGAAGCACGGGGCCACACCTTTAAGTTTACTGCGATTGAACCCTTCCAGGTAGATCTTAAGGTTGGCCCCTGGCCACTGCAACTTGAGAGACAGGAAGCCCTGTGGCAACTTAGAACTAATACAACCCAGTGTCCAGGCATAAATGAATCTTTTTCAATAATCTGTTTCTTGAAACTTAAGGCATTAGAGAGATAAATACCATATATGTGTTGGGGTTAGTTAAGCAAATGGAATTAAATTAGAAATGTTTTATTTAAGTTTCTAGCCTGGTTTTAGTTTTGTATATATATATATATATATATATATATATATATATATATATATATATATATATATAAATAATGTGTCTACTTCAAAACATCTAAAACCCATAACATTGAAAATGTGCATCAGAACATCAAACACTACATATCACAAGAAAATGACATCCCGTCCACATATAACGACACCAAACTACCAAACACACTTTTTACTACGTTTCTGCAGGGGGGAAAACCCCTGCACCCCCATAAATTAAATATACCAACTCCAGTGGGAAAAGTTAATTTCCTAACACCACTGTATCAAGTCCCCCCCCTCCCCCGCAGAAACATAGTAAAAATTGTGTTTGGTAGATGTTCATTGTGTTACCCTGCTGCAGTCATCACACTTGGGTTATCCTGTCGTCAGGCGGTCCCGCAGTTCTTTCTTTTCTTTCTTTTTTTTCTGAAGGTCAAAACGGAGAAACCTCGACTGATTCTCATAGCCCCAGACTGGCCACGCCAGCATTGGTATCCACTATTGAAGAATATGGCTCACAGCCCACCATGGATATTGCCTCAAATTTCTCATTTACTCACGCAGCAAGACAAGCAGATTCTACACAGCCAGATCAAAACCTTAAACCTGGCTGCATGGCAAATCAATTAAACATTCCACCAGCCCCTCTTTCACAAGCAGTACTGGATGTTATTCTAGAGGCCAGAAGGCCAAGCACCAGGAAGGCTTACTCAGACAAATGGAAAAGGTTTTGTGCTTGGAACCAAGCTAAAGGCCAAGACACAACTCAGCCTCATATGCCTCACATTCTGCAGTATTTAACTGAGATGTTGCATAAAGGACTTTCATTTTCCTCTATTAAAATCCGTGCTTCAGCTATTTCAGCTCACTACGACACTAATCCACCTTTATTTTCCAATCCTCTACTAAGGCAATTCCTCAGAGGGGCAAAAAACATTAGACCACCTAGAAGAACCCCTACACCGACATGGGATTTCTTTTCTTTGCTCTGTTCTTTAAATGTTATACATTTTATTTATAAATTTGATTTGTTTTAATAAGGGAAATTAATGCAATATGAGAATGTTTTTATTTCATATTATATTACATGTGGATACTGTTTGGTCTAAATGAAGGGGGAAGGGATGTTGTTAAAATTGATGTGTTCTTTAAATTTCTTAACCCTTTCTATCTCCTTATTGGCTGATTGGTTTTGGGTGTGCTATTTAAATGAAGGTTTACTGATTAATTTCTGTCTTGAAAAAGTCTCTGAATAGTCAGAGACGAAAGCGCATTTTTCTTGAACTTTTTTTTTTTTTTGTACGAATAAACAGTTAATTATTTTTATTTCGTCTGACTCGTTCATTGATCCCTGGAATTTTTTGGATTATAAGATAAGAAGAAACTAGATTGTGAACATGTTTGGTATTTGTGGAAGTAATCAAAGGAAAACAGGCTGGAAGGGTTAATAGTTTTATTTGATAACTTCCACTGTTAAGATTCAGGTATGTTACATCACAGTCAACATTTCCAGAAAGAATCATTATCCTGAAATGTTAACAATAAGTCTGGGCAGTAACACTGTTGAAAATCAATGCTGCAATGTAATTGTGTCAGTAGTGTTTCAGGAATTCTGTTCGATGCCTCATGGCTAAACCGATAGAAAATGCATTATAGTTTGTCATGCTAAATCACCTTAATTAAAACAGCATCATTGTGAAATTGAATGTTGATCACCTTTTTTATGCTGAATTAGTTTTAGGTGGGGGTGGGTAGGGGAGTTTCTTGAGATGAGATTTTATTCTTTATTTTCGCAGGAATGACTTTATTTTTTTTCTCTGTTTTATGTCATTCCCTTTAGCAACACTTTTAACTTGACATTTTACAGTGAAGGCTTCTTCATTTGCTTAAAAAAGTCTTGCATTTAGACAAGGTGCTTTGGATAGGATCTGTAATTCCCTCCCCACGAGATTAGCAGTTGTAGTGATCTAAAAATCCCTTCCTGCAGTTGATTGCATTTCTAGTGTTCTGTGTGTTGACCTTTTTCTTCATTTTGGATTTACTGTGATTGCAGAGAGCATAGAATAATAAAGGCAGAGACAGTAGGATTCATTCAGATGCATTTGCTGACATACATGCTGTTTCTAAGCATTGATCATCCACACCGTTTCTGTCACGTTGTTTTAAGGGATCTGTGTATTATAAACCACGTTAGTGTACTGACCATTTATGAAATGACACAGGTCACATGTCTAGAGGTTACAGCTGAAACGGCATCTTCTTCTTCGTCATAACCATACTTATTTATTTATTGCAGTTGTTTTTCCAGGGCGGCTTGTTTGAGCCAGTGGTCCTTTTATCTGGCAACCCTGAAGTAAGTTAAAAGTTACAGAGAAGAGATATTGTGCTGTTCAAGGTAGAAATAGTAAATACACAGTACAAACAATGTTGGTCAGGATAGGAGTGTCGTACTTTAATCACCACAACCATTTGCGATTGACTAGACTAAGGTGATATCCTATTTGGAGTTTGCAGGCAAGGGGTTGAGTGGTTTGCATTGCTTGAGTACATAAAAAAAAGAGGAAGGAATCTGCCTGATTAGCATTGGTATAGCAATAAAACAGCACACATGAAGCTCCTTAGCTGTACACTTTGTCTGACCTCTAAAGCATGTAACACTACATCGTATCTACCAAGGACCTGTACCCAGGGAACAAAGTACCTACACCTGGACTAAGCTCTGAGGTTCAGTGTCACAGATGTAAGATTAATTAGAGTGGGATTCGTCACTCATGTTTAACTCACTCCCCATATGCTTGATTAGTAAGTAACAAGTAATGTGTTTGTGAGATTGCTGCACTTTAGGAGTAGGGAATTTTGGGGGCTTGTGAATTTACTATATTTGGGGATATGAGAATAAGAATGCAGGGGTGGGGCTTCAACTCCTACAAGAATATTTGCTTTTTTCTTTTTCTTTTGTCAAAATTGCCATATTCTCCATTGTTTACCTTTGTTCTTATTTATTCATAGTGAGAAGCAAGCCAAATCCTTTGGACTATGCATGCACTGAGACAGCATCCCTGAAATGCTTAGCTTTATTTATTTGTTGATTGTTTCTGTAAACTTAAGAGGGCTGATCCAAGGATTCTTTTCTTTTGGGTCACTGGCTACAGGCAACAATATAGAAATAAACATTGCTCTGTATTGGAATATGCCAACACACTCATAAAGGTCAGTGATTATTATATTGTTTAGAAATTACTGACAATAGAATAGAATGATGTATTATTCTGAGACTTTTATGATACAAAGGAGTTCAGTGTAATGGAGCCTGTAACAGAAGTTGAGAGCAATTATTATAACACATAATGTTATGATTCAAACAGAAAGGATTGCTCAAAGACATTAATGCATTCCTTGATGGGGAAATATACAAAATGTTAGAAGCTTTTACTTAACAATCTTTTCACTTACACATGGTTTACAGTACATATGTAGTGCCTTTTTTGTCAGCTGCAGAAATGTTTTCTTGCTGGTAGACCATTAGTGTGGTGGTTAGATTCTGCTTTTGCGGACAGTGACCTGGTTTCAGTAATGGAGCCAGACAGTGGACAGCTGGATGGGGAAAGAAGAGGACTGGATTTGAAATGTTGTCCATTGCTTGCTAACAAGAAGGAAGAATAGAGTCTGTTGCTTTAAGTTACAGAAGACAGTGACCTTATGGAACATCATGGGTCTGGGCTGAGCTGTCTAGAGGAAAAAAAACAGCTCAGAACTTTAAAATTTTCTCACAGAAGAACTGTGTAATTTGATAAATCCCAACTTCCCTACAGCTGTGATATATATATATATATATATATATATATATATATATATATATGTGTGTGTGTATAAAAAGTGCATGAGTCATTGACATTTGTAAATAAACTTATTTTAAGATTCAGCTTACTGTATGACAATACGGGATGGAGACATGATTGAGGTATATGTGACCTGGGTTTGATTAGTGGATGCCATCACTGAAGAGGTGGCCAAGAAAATGTAAAGGGTATGACCAGCATTTTTGTCAAAATATCTATCTTGGTAAAACAGCTAAAAGATTGAGTTTGGGAGAGGCAGCAGTTCAAAGTGAAAATTCCAGGTCTCAATCTTTGCATACACACACACAAACACAAAAAATAAAAAATACAGTGAAACATATGTACCAGGAGATTCTGACCACGTAATCGCATGACAAGATAGGAAGACACCAGTGACTCGTGTACATTTAGTAAACATATACACACATGTATGTGTGTGTGTGTGTGTGTGTGTATATATATATATATATATATATATATATATATATATATATAATATCATCATCTTCTTCCGGCTGTTCCTGTTAGGGGTCGCCACAGCAGATCACGTTTCCATTTCCTCCAGTCCTCTGCATCTTGCTGTGTCACACCAACCACCTGCATGTCCTCTCTCATCACATCCATAAACCTTATCTTAGGCCTTCCTCTTTTCCTGTTACCTGGCAGCTCCATCCTTAGCATCTTTTTCCCAATATACTCTGCATCCCTCCTCAGCACATGTCCAAACCAATGTAATCGTGCCTCTCTGGCTTTGTCTCCAAACCTTCCAACCTGGGCTGACCCTCTAATATACTTATTCCTAATCCTGTCCACCCTCGTCACACCCAGTGCAAATGTTAACATCTTTAATTCTGCCACATCCAGCCTTTTTGTCAGTACCACTGTCTCCTACCCATATAACATAGCTGGTCTCACTACCCTCTTGTAGACCTTCCCTTTCACTCTTTCTGGTACTCGTCTGTCACAAATCACTCCTGACACTCTTCTCCACCCACTCCATCCTGCCTGTACTCTCTTCTTCACCTCTCTTCCACACTCACCATTACTCTGAACTATTGATCCCAAGTATTTAAACTCATCCACCTTCACCACCTCTACTCCCTGCATCCTCACCATTCCTCTGTCCTCCCTCTCATTCACACACATATATTTTGTCTTAGTCCTGCTGACCTTCATTCCTCTTCTCTCTAGAGCACATCTCTAAGCCTCCAGGGTCTCCTCAACCTGTTCCTTACTCTCAGTACAAATCACAATGTCATCTGCAAACATCATAGTCCACACACACACACACATATATATATATATATATATATATATATATATATATATATAAAATCTTGCTTTTTCCCCACGTTTCTGAGATTTAAAAAAGTTCAGTTACAGGCTTGCTGTTCTTGAACTGTTTGTAAGTTTCTTTGAGGCCATTTTTTGCTTGGGCTAAAGGGAAGTCTCTCTGTTGATCAGTGGCAGTGAAAAACATTGAGCAGCCTGCCTGCCCCTGTGGGAGTGGTTACTGACTTGAAACTGTAGTTTTATTGGCCATTTTGGGTCAATTCCAAACTCCTTCATCTTCCTCTCTTAAAACCTGGTTGCCTCATGGTTTTGGCATCTTTTCAGGCTTGTTGGCTGTTGGTGAAGCACCCACCAAGAGGAGAAAATGCTGAGAGAAGAAAGGAGCTACTTTTGAGATTTTAAGTATTTTTCCTCTGTTTATTTGCTACGTTTTTCTGCATAGCCGCCTATTTTGAGCATTTTCTGGCTTGTTAAACTTGATTTCTGCATTAGTAACTGTATTTAGAGCACAACCAAAAGCTGTTTACTGAATTTCCTGTTTGCACTTATTTTTAAAATCGTTTTTTTTTCAAAACTTGCATTTTATCTGTCTTTGGCCTAGCACTCTTGTGTGGGGTCATTTACTGCACTGTTATAACTTGTTTTTCTTGTGAACCTCTGCTATCTCTGAAAAAAACAAACAAAAAAAAAATCTTGCTTTTTTCCCACTTTTCTGAGATTTAAAAAAGTTCAGTTACAGGCTTGCTGTTCTTGAACTGTTTGTAAGTTTCTTGGAGGCCATTTTTTGCTTGGGCTAAAGGGAAGTCTCTCTGTTGATCAGTGGCAGTGAAAAACATTGAGCAGCCTGCCTGCCCCTGTGGGAGTGGTTACTGACTTGAAACTGTAGTTTTATTGGCCATTTTGGGTCAATTCCAAACTCCTTCATCTTCCTCTCTTAAAACCTGGTTGCCTCGTGGTTTTGGCGTCTTTTCAGGCTTGTTGGCTGTTGGTGAAGCACCCACCAAGAGGAGAAAACGCTGAGAGAAGAAAGGAGCCACTTTTGAGATTTTAAGTATTTTTCCTCTGTTTATTTGCTAAGTTTTTCTGCATAGCCACCTATTTTGAGCATTTCTGGCTTGTTAAACTTGATTTCTGCATTAGTAACTGTATTTAGAGCACAACCTAGAGCTGTTTACTGAATTTCCTGTTTGCACTTATTTTTAAAATCGTTTTTTTCTCAAAACTTTGCATTTTATCTGTCTTTGGCCTAGCACTCTTGTGTGGGGTCATTTACTGCACTGTTATAACTTGTTGATACTTGTGAACCTCTGCTATCTCTGAAAAAACAAAAAATCTTGCTTTTTCCCACTTTTCTGAGATTTAAAAAAGTTCAGTTACAGGCTTGCTGTTCTTGAACTGTTTGTAAGTTTCTTGGAGGCCATTTTTTGCTTGGGCTAAAGGGAAGTCTCTCTCTTGATCAGTGGCAGTGAAAAACATTGAGCCGCCTGCCTGCCCCTGTGGGAGTGGTTACTGTCTTGAAACTGTAGTTTTATTGGCCATTTTGGGTCAATTCCAAACTCCTTCATCTTCCTCTCTTAAAACCCTCTTTTGCGTGGTTTTGTGCATTTTTGTGCATAGCGCAACAGCGGGCAGCGCCACCTAATTGGGTTTAAACTATTCCTGGCTCCACAAAGTCTGCTCTTCACTTTTTCCCTTAGAACTGCTCTATCTCTCAATTTAAACACCATATTCTCATTCTAAGGCCCTTCACTGGTCCAATTAAGTAATCCTACAAGTTAGCACTATTAAACCATAAGCACTACTTACTCTTATACTCTCTACGATTACCCTGTCCTCCATTGGTCCATCTTAAATTCAGTTTCCCTATATTACTCTAGCATGTCCAAAGGTCAGTCAGTGGTTTCCTCTCCAGTCCAGCTGGTGAATCTGGTAATTTTGAGGCAATTTTACAACTGTCTCATGTACACGGACAACCCTCTCCTCCTCCAAACAGGTTCAAATATATGTGAGAGATGCAACTATTTAGCCAAACTGGAGGCTGAGCTCTCTCATCTCAAAACTGGTGTAACCAGTCAGGAGGAGAAGGTAACCTCACACAACACAATTCCAGTATCACATAGTCCCACCACATCAGCGAACCAAACACATAAATACATAAAAACATACTCGGAGGCTCTAAATAAAAATCTACCTAAGCAACAGAGACCTCCAAAGCAGACATCCAGGCAAACGCTACCTCAAAACAAAACACGCACAACACATAGCCCACAAAGTCAGTGTGCCAAGCAGCCACAGCCCTTAAGGCTGAATAACACACCTGATACTCTTGTAATAGGTGACTCTATTGTCAGACACACTGACGTCCCGCTCAACAGGCTGAATAAAGAGAAGGTCACGGTGAGCTGCCTGTCGGGTGCTAGGATCCACCACATAATGCAAGCACTCAGGTCACTCCAAAGCAAATACAAATATGACTCAGTCATTGTACATGCTGGTGTGAATGACCTGAGACGTACCTCCCTGGACTACATGAAAAGAGACATAGAGGAGCTCTCTGATCATGTAGCCCAGGCTGGTATGACCCTGACCTTGAGTAGCATCTTACCCTCACCTAGAATGATGCCACAGTACAAAGACAAAATGATCGATTTTAACAATTGGCTAAAATTTTGGTGTCATTCAAAGGGGATCCAGTGTCTGTCAGTCTGGGATGACATGCTCGACAAGCCACGTTGCTTCGCTAGGGACAGCTTGCACCTGTCACCACTGGGCTTTCGGATATTGGCAAAGGCTCTTGCCACCCCCATAGTGCCTTCTTTAGGCAAGGCTCAAAAGTCAAACCCACCTCCATAGACAGCACAAGGAACAAGAAACTAAGGGTAATGCTGCTTAACGCCAGAAGTCTTGACCTCAGGATGCACGCACTCGAAGCTCTCCTCAGTATGGAGAACATCGATATCTGTGCAGTGACAGAAACCTGGTTCAAGGCTCCAGAGAGCACCCCAGCACTACCAGGCTATACCTCATATCATGCTTTTCGGCCCCAAAACCCGGACCGAACCACAAAAGGAGGGGGAGTTTCCATATTTATCAAGGATATCCACACCCCCAGGTTAATGGCATTGCACGAAGTATCGGAGACCATCCATGTGCGACTAACAGTGGGCAAGACTGCTTTTCAGTTTATAGCATCCTACAGACCACCCTCTCAAAGTCAGGAATCCCACTCGGCTTTCCTGAAAACATTGGAGAACATGAAGATCTCTCCGAACACCATTATATTGAGCGACTTCAACTACCCAAACATTGACTGGGAGCACTACTCAAGCCCCAGCACCTTAACCCAAAGGTTCCTGGAAATTATAAACTCAAATGCTATGGAACAACTAGTCACCACTCCCACAAGAGGGGACAACATACTAGACCTGATCATTACCAACATGGGGACTCTATGCTCCACACCAGAATTATATCCCTCATTGGTAAGATCAGACCATAAATTAATTTCACTGGATGTCCACATCCCAACCCCACCCCAGCCCAGAAAACCACAGTGAAAAACTTCTCAAAAGCGA
>NC_056748.1:144415946-144425946 GCF_019279795.1 Protopterus annectens | reverse complement strand
AGAGTCGAAATTAAGGTTGTTATCTGTTGTAATTCCAAGGAGTTTGTTGTTGGAGTCTGGATAAATGAGGGTCCCATTATTAGAGATGACTGAGAAGTCGAATGGTGTGGACTTACGGGTAGGAGTAGAGAGACAGAGTTTTGTTTTTTTAGGATTCAAGAGGAGACAACTCTTTAAAAACCATGATTCTTCTGTGTTAAACACCTTCTGAGTTATAGATTGTGGTTCAAGAGACAAGAGAAGGAAGAAGCAATAGGAGAAGAATCAGTCAGTAAAAGAAGCTTTTAAAAAAGGTAAGTAACGTTGTAGGTAAGGGGAGAGATTGGGCTCAGTGGGAGGATGGTTAGTATGAGGGTAGGTGGGTGCTAAGTGTAGAGGTTTAGATGATAAAATGTGGGATAATTAGTAACACTATTAGGACAGGAAGATCTTAAATTATACTATGTGTAGAGAAAGGGAGATAGAAGCTGGCACAAGGCTGAAGATGGAAGTAAGAAAGTATAAATGAGTTTTATAGCTGGCTAAAAAGCTGAGGTAGTATAAGAATGCTGAGGTAGTATAAGAAGATTAAGAGTGAGTTAAGATAGTAACAAGGCTAGGAAAAATCAAGGAAAATTTGTCATGTTTTGGTAAGAAATAGTGGGATGGATAGAGGGAGGTAGAACCGGGTAAGGGTGCTACCTAGTGGACAAAACCAATATTGCAGTAGAAGATAGTAAGAGGGAGAGGTCTGTTCCAGGGTTAAAAGATGAGACTAGAATTAGAGAGAGCTTTAAAAAGGTCCGAGAATCATGTACAGGCTAGTGGGTAAGCACCTGAATGTCCTGTCTTAGAAGCGTCCTTTCAGCTACCTACCAAATATACACCCCTTTAGTTAACTGTTAGGTTAAAGAAAACCACATACTTTCTTGCTTCTTTAAACCTTTGGGAACAAGGATGGGAGACCCTGAGAAGTAACAGCAGGTTGCAATGGATCGCTATTCGTCAGGCGTGAGGAGTCAGTTACTAGGACAGGATATAGACATGGAGGGCTGGGTACTTGTTGGTAAAGATGGAGGGAAACAAACAGGATCAAGAGAAAAGAAGTAACTTTATTATAAAAAGCAGTGTATGCAAAGCAGATAGTAGAGCATTAATAAACTCCACAGTAACAAGGTACACAGTAACATATTCATCAAATACAAGTCATCACTGATAGGCAGGAGAATATAGCTCACACATAACCATAAGGGCTTAGTTAAGTAATATACAGTGAATAGTAGATGGCAATTTTAATTTACATAGGCCTTTAGACACACCGAGCCAGTAGTCCAAACAGTAGAGAGTTAATAAACCAGTTAAAGTCATACAATGTTTTGAATATGGTAACCAGTATTCAGCAAGAAATACATCTCTCTAAATAGAAGTGAAGGCAAAAGGGTGGTCTAAACCTTCTCTTGGCTTCAGTCACTAGTTCAACTCTAGTCATATATGATTAAGGCAGTAATCCAACTGATAGCGGCTTTGCAGACATTAACATTTCGCCAAGATTATACAAACATAAGAAACAGCTATTGCTTTAGGCAGTCGTTTTGCAATAAACCAACATTAAACTAATGACAACAAACTATGCATGTTCATATGAGGATTAGACTTATATCAGTGCGTACGAATACACTTCGCTAAACACAGTTCACAACAGGGTACAAACAACAGTGAACTGTAAGAATATGAGTAAAATGTCTCTTAAGTATAATCAAGTAAGTAAGAAAGTAGCTCCTCAGATGATTACTTATGTTATACTTCTTAATGTGTTTTTCAGGAATGTGTACTATAAAGAACAGGGAACCTTTTCTTAGGCCTGTATTTCGGTGACCTGGGAGACGTAACCTGCTTTGCTCTATAGCTGTTTCCAGAGGGACTTCGTTTTTTTCTTAACTGGTCATGTTCTTCTCATTTGCCTGTGTGCTGCAGCAGTGAATCAGAAAAAAATGTTTTTCTGAAATGCAATTGTAGGTTCATAAGTTCATAGGTAGGTACTAGGCTATCGGCTAAGGGCCAAAGCAAGCCTAGCAACAGTATATTGACTTTTGCCACCCATGTAGTGTTAAATTCCTGCCCCTCTGTCGAGCAGACCCCCAGACATGATCCCAGGGGTGAATTTCCTATCACCCATCCACTTATCAAGTGCTAATGATGAGCTCTGCTTGATGTGGATGGGAATCTTGTTCTAGAGCATGGGAAGTCTCTGGGACATGAATCTATCCCTCCAGCATGTCCTATTTATTGTTGTGGTGAGGTTTAGGTCCCTAGAGCATGTAGCTCCCTGGCCAAGGCACAAACCGAACATTCTCCTTCTGCATTTCCTTGCTAGTTGTTCTTAGTGTTTGTGCACACTGAAGAAGCAGTTAAAGGGGAAAATTGATGGGTAGTTTATTATTTGTAGTGGGTATCCCCCCCTAAAAAAAATCATCTTTTGTCACCTGTCTGACTTTTCTGTCTTTCCTAAATGTGTATCATACCATTTATACTTGAAAATGCTTTTTGGTTTCTTAATATTTATACTAGCAAATGTTTTTGTGTGTGTCAGTCTAAGTTATACTTGCATTCACTTACAAATCTGCCCACATAAAGGAAGACATGAAGTCTGTCACCAGGAGCGTTGGCATTACAAAATGACAAAATGACATACAGTGTATTGAGAGATGACTTTTTTGTAAGTACTCGCGTTGCATAGTTAAAAGTTAAAGGGTCTGGGCTGCTGGGTGAGAATTTGAACCTTTCACTGTGACAGAAGAAAAATGTATGTGGTTTTAGTCTTCAGACTGTTTGTTTTTTGGGCTTAATGAGAAATTTTAACTACAATATTAATTACTCAAACGTTTGATGCAAATACATTATTAAAATGTGGGGCTGAAATGCATTTGATTGGTGAATTTTACCATGAGCTTGCATTGATTAAAAGATTTTTTGCTTGAAACTATGGGTCTGTTTTGGGAAGCTCACAAGGGAATTTTCAATATGAATTTACAGAAATTAATTTGAGTTACTGCAGTTGACCTTTGCTGTTTCTTGCTCCGTACTTGTATGTTGTCTTTATCACTGCCCAGCTGTAATGTAGCAATAGTCTGATGGCTTATGAAACCTTTTGTCTTGACTTTACTTTGCAGACATTGTTGTTTGCTATGAGGCATATCCCTTTGAGGTAAATGGAGAGTTTAGCATTGTGACACAAGGGAAAAACTGCCAGCCCAGCTATCTGTAATTTTGTAAATAATCATATGTCATTTGTGAATATCAACGCAATTCATATGCTTGTGTTAGAACTATATGTTATGTGTATACTGAACTACTGGTACAGAAGTGTGTGTTGAACAGGGGTATGTTATGTACTGAGCTAAAATGTAACCACAGCATGCCCTGCTAGCTTAGAACAGAAATGTATATAAACTATATACCTGTGCAAATAGGGTCTATAACACGTAGTCGAAGTATGACAACTTCGAACGTGATATGGTCGAAACCATAAGTTCGAAGTTGTCATACTTCAATTGTAAAAAAAAAAAAAAAAAAAAAAAAAACAAAACACAAAAACAGCATACCTGAGGGTTGCTCCTGCACCCACATCCCCCGCTCTTTAAATATACCAACTCTGAGGTCACGCTACAGTGCAGTAAAGGAAAGTTTCCCTTTACTAAACTGTAGCATGACCTCGGAGTTGGTATATTTATAAAGCAGGGGATGGGGGTGTAGGGGACTTGCCCCCCTGCATACAACCTTTTATTTTGTTTTCCCTTTTTATTTTATTTTTTTCCACATAGTTGAAGTTCCGTAACTTCGGATATATGTGTTCGTACATATGGTAGTCGAATTTACAGAACTTCGACTATGTGATATTGATCCATGTAAATATATATGTTTGAACAGTAGAAACTAGAACATACAGAGTTAACTTTTAAAACTTCAAGAAAATAAATTGAAATGAAATTGTTTTATGATTGTGCTATAAAAGATATTTTTCAGTTTCAGTGTAGCAGACACATTGTTTAGAGCTTGAAGTTTTTGCATAGTCTTGGAAGAGAAGTAACTACTAAGTTTGAGATGCAGAAGTGTTTTATTGTTTTATGACTTCCTAGCAGCTTCACAGATCTGAGCAAACATCTGAGAGATGTGTGTCACACACAGATGTTAAATTCTGTTAGTTTCTGACAAAATGGGTTTAACTTGGAAACTGAAGTCAGGTGACAAAAAGTGATGTCATCCAAGCTAACCCCACAGTAATGTTTGATATTAATTTAAGAACTCTCTCAGAGAGAGAGAGACTGGGCATTTTGTATTTTGCCTTGGACCTGGCAAGAACATCCACCCATCACCACCTTCTGCACTTGCCTTGCTGTAAGTAAGTATAGGGTACAGTAATTTTTCTTAAATACAGTTAGAAATATAGTGAAGTGTAGCTTGGATGTTTTCTTTATTTAACTGAGACTGTCCTGTAGTGTTGTTTTAAATGTTTCCTGTGATTTTGAACTCTGAAATAACTGTGTTTGTTTCCAAGTATTATCTTGTTCTTTTATTATTGATTATTAAATATATTTAAACCTATCTCTGCGGCTGATATTTGTGAGACATATTTAAGCTCTGAGAGTACTTGCATATATATTTGGTGACACTGTAGAAGCCACTCCTAAATAGCCTTGCTCTTGGTGAGGCTATCATTTGGATTAATCGTAACATTACACAGTATTATTGGACACCCTTTGTTAAAGGCCTTAAGTAGATGATAAGTAGTGGCTGATGGCAGCTGGTACTTACTACCTTATAGTCTGAGCAGTAGGGGGCATAGTTAGTAAACCTGTGCTAGCCTTCCCCAGGTGTGTGTGTATCTGTGTGTGTGTTTGTGTTTGTATATAAATCAAATCTCAAAATGTGTGTGTGTCAGCTATTTGGGCCAGGACATGAAGCACTGGGTGAACAGAGAGGGTGCTGGAGGTCTTAGCTTGGCCACTCATCTGATCTAAACCCTGTAGCTGTGCCAGTGTAGAGTCTTATTGGGGATCTGGAGAAAGATGGAGAAACCAACCCCAGAGTGACTGTGGTCTTTGTGTGCTCTTAAAGGAAATTTCACTTTACTGTGTGTGTGTGCGTATGTGTGTGTGTGCGTGCGTGCGTGTGTGTGCGTGCGTGTGTGTGCGTGTGTGTGTGTGTGTGTGTGTGTGTATATATATATATATATATATATATATATATATATATATATACACATATATATATATACATATATATATATATACTTGTCATCCTGTGTGTACGTGCCCCACTGTTGCCAGTGATGAGGATCGAGGCTCCTAGATTACTTGGGCCAGTGTTGGGGAGCCGCAAGCATATCTCACTGTATATGGATATTTCAGAGGATACAGTACAGTATAGATTTTAAGGAATTTACTCCACATCTCTCCTATTTGTGTTATTTATCAAGCCTCTCTACATTATACAGTATCACAGTGGATAAAATATCTACCAAAGCTAAAGAATTAAATCTTCACTTTATTTGATGAAAAGAAAAACAAAATAGTGGTGCTTAGAGAAACATTCAGTAATTACTGCTCGCCCGGAATGGTTTTGCATAATCCGCAAAAATTGTTTTATTGCTTCTTAGTAAGAATAGGTGGTCCTACAGAGGCTTATGTTACTGAGCTGAGCATCAGAGACTGAGAGTTTGATTTGCTGAAGTATTTCTGCAATTGAAAATGGCTTGTGAAGTAAATGATAAAACAATGGGTGGGATTTTAAATGAAGCAAGTAAAGTGAAGCTATCAAAAGCTGTGAAAAGTGTGCAAAGTTAATGAAAGTACTAATAATCAGAGGAAAGAATGAAATGATGAAAAGGAGACGATAACAGTGAGATGGTGCAAGGCCTGGTGTTAGGATTTCTGGGTCTCCATGGACACGTCCAGTTTGTGTCACTCCGTTAGTGCTGCCCCTCTAAAGCATTCGTTTAGTTCATGCTGTAAAGTTTTAAGAGTAGTACAAATTAACTGAACTGCACCACACCATGTTGAACCATCTCAGAGTCATTTCTAGTGAGTTTCATTTAGTAGCAGTAATGTTACATTACAGTTCTATGTACAGAACTGGCCAGAAGTGAAATGGTGCTTAGGGTAGGGCTCCATGGTGCCCCCCATTGCCCACAGTGTCACCCCCCCAAGCATTCATCCTTCAGCATTTAAACCATTTTCCCCTGACTCTGGACTCCCTACACTACGCATATTACTTTTTTTTCTCATATTATGTATTACTCTTCAGCTTTATAAAGAAGCCATGGCTTTCTATGTGCTCTGAAGTGTATTTTAGATTTTTTTTTTTCAACAACACTTTCACCCAGTGATAGCCTGAACAAAAATTATAATTAAGGAAAGACATTCAGTGCTGCTCTTCAACAATACCTTTCCTTGCATTCTTTCAACACACTTTAACTGGCAAAGACAACACTGTAATAAATATATAGGGAATAACTGAATTAAGCCTGGGAGTACCTGGAGGCTACCAGGACCCAAGAAGCTATAGGGTTACTGGTGATATGAGGTGTATTTTAGAGAATTTTCCCCAACTTTTGATCCAGTGATAGTTTGAACAAAATCATGAGTAAGAAAAGAAATTTATTCTTACATTTTTCCTTTCAATAAAGACTTCAGTTTAATGTTCAAAGCTGACAAAATGCAGCTCACAATAAACTAACAAGGCAGATGATTAAGAAAACATATACCTCCTATCCGTGGTACTGCTTACCCCCATACCCCTCACTTCCTAAAAAAGTCAGTCACCGTCTGCATCCCCCCTAAAAAAAAAAGTCATTCACCATCTCTGCATTCCTCTGATTAAGGCACAAATAGCTACAGCCGTGCATCACATGTCAGTGTTCTGCATATTATAGGTTCATAGGAGGTTACTAGGTTAGCAGCCCTATAGTCTTTACAAGTCTAGCTGTGTTGATCCCAAGTATCTCCATTTGTTCTTTTTGGGTAGTTCACAGAAGGAATATTTGAACATACTGACTGTGATCACTTTGTGCTCTTAAGGGAAATTGTACTTTACTGTGTGTGTGTGTGTGTGTGTGTGTGTACTTGTCATCCTCCCAGTGTGTACATTCTCCACTGTAGCCAGTGGTGAGGATTGAGGCTGCTTGATTACTGGGCCAGTGTTGAGGCATCACAACCACATTCAGAAAAATCCTGGTACAAGGGAAGGGCAGTTTCCCATCATTTCTCCTGCCTCCTTGATTGATATGGATATCTTGAGGGAACGTAGCAATTGCTTCATGTACATTGACAACCATTTACTCCTAAAGGAAACTAACACCCTGAGTGAGAGATGCAAATACAGTGTGGAATTGGAGTCAGTTCTCTCACGTAAAAACAAACTAGACATCAGACAAATTATCAGCACACGTGCTTTACCTCTCATGCTAACATCACCTCTCGTACAAAATATGGTCATGACATACAAACCCACATACATGGAGGTACTCACTAAAAAATATGGTCATGATGCACAAACCCACATACGTGGAGGTACTCACTAAAAATATGGTCATGACACACAAACCCACAAACGTGGAGGTACTCACTAAAAAATATGGTCATGACACACAAACCTACATACGTGGAGGTACTCACTAAAAGCCTACCAAAAGAACAGAGACCTCCCAAATGTACACCAGCCATACCACTAAACATAAACTACTACGCATGACAGCACACACCCGTGCCTCAACAGATAAGCTCCTAAAGGCAAAACACATCAAATGTCTTGGCCATAGGTGACTCCATAGTGAGACACACAGATGTGTCTCCCTCATCAGACTGGACAAAGAGAAGGTCATGATTAGCTGCCTATCAGATGCCAGGATTCATCTAAATCACACATGCACTGAAGTCATACAACAACAACATGCACCGTTATGACTCTGTCATAGTCCATGTTGGAGTGAATGATTTCAGACATATCTCTCTGGACTATATAGAGAGAGACATGTTGGAACTCTCTGATTGTTTCCCAGACAGGTATGTCCCTAGTCCTAAGCGGTATCCTTCCCTCACCCAGGATGATACCACAATGTTTGTCTTTTTGGCTTTTTCCCGGTTAGGGGTCGCCACAGCGGAACGCGGGTCCGCTAATGATTGGCAGTCGATTTTTATGGTGCTGAGTTGCCAGCCCGACGCTCAACCTTCAGCAAAGGCAAGCCCATTCACGCATGTCTTTCGGAGGCCATTCGACCACGGGGAGGACATGCAGATTCCACACAGAAGGCACTCCAGCCGAGAATCGAACAGGAGAACCTCTTGCTGTGAGGTAACAATGCTACCGCTGTACCACCGCGGATACCACAATATAAACAAAAAATGATTGGCTTAGTGTCTGATGTCAGTCCAGGGGATCCAGTATCTGTCAACATCATCACTTTTTGTCACCTGACATTAGTTCCCAAGCTAAACTCCCATTGTCAGAAACTACCAACATTTTAGCATCTCACTGTGAAAAATACATATCTGTCAGATATTTGCAACTGCTGGAAGACATAAAACAATAAAACACTTACAAAACAATGCAGAAAGCACGCTAGTTCTAGACATCCTGCATCTCCGTGCTGCATTGAAACTACCCTTTATTGCACACTCATAAAACAATTTAATTTCTACTATTTTATTGAAGTTTTACAAGTTTATCTTCTGTGTTCTAGTTCCCCTGTTAAAATATAAACATTTACACATGTACAATAGTTTATATACATTTCTGCTCTGATCCAGTAAGGCACACTGTGGTGACGCATTCAGGCTCAGTACTGTACAAACCCTGTTCAACACACACGTCTGTACCAGCAGGTTAATATACACATAACATACAGTTCTAATACATTTGTAACACAAGCATATGAATCATGTTGATATTCACAAATGACATATGATTATTTACAATATTCCAGCTAGCTGGCTGGCAGTATTTCCCTTTTTCACAGTTGTAATTGGGAAGGAAGTAGGCTAGCTGGAAATGGGACTTTTGCTTAACCAGTGAGCTAGTTTGACTTGGGAGTAGCAAAGGTAGTGGGTGTACTGCAGGTTGTGGATGATAAGTGTGAGAACATTGCTTAGAGTACAACTGAGTTGTTCTTTGCTCAGTAGGGAAACTTGGGGGGTTCTATTGGAAGGTCTGTGGGGAAAAATAATTTTCCCAGGTGTTAGCATCTGTACAGAGCACTGCTAAACCCCATTGTGCAGTGTGCAGCAACGAGCAAATGTGAGGCTTATATATGGTGAATTTAAAGTGTTTTTATCAGAACTACCAATGGGAAAGCCCCAAACAGAGCCCTTTTCCAGCAATCCCCAACTCAGATGGATCATGAGCCACACACTTCTGCAACAAGGGTGCAGGGAAGCCTTCTTAATGTAAGATGGCTGGTTTAAGAGCGCAGTGATACCAAACAGTCTGAATTCAGCAGGTCTAAATCTAGCCAATTTTATGTAATGAAATGAAATATAATTTCAAAGTATAGACTAAAAAGCAGTCACAAACAACAAAAATGGAGCAGTAATTCAATTACAGTTAACAAAGTGTAGTGCTGGTTTAAAATGTACTTATTGTACAGTTTTTTTTAGTGGATGCCTTGGATTTCAGTGCAGATGCACTCCAAATCTCTGACTAGAGTTGCCAAACATTGAGCAACTCCAGTAAACTGAGTGCAAACTCGTGACTTGTATACAGGTGAATTTAAACAGTTTTTAACACAAGTACCAATGGGAAAGCCCTAAACTGAGCCTTTCTCCAACAATCCCCAGCTCAGATGGGTCCTGAGTTGCACAATTCTGCCACAAGGGTGCAGAGGGGCCTTTTAATGTAAGATGGCTAGTTTAAGAGCACAGTGATACCAAACAGTCTAGATTCAGCAGGTTTGAATCTAGCCTATGCTATATAAGGCAATGATTTCGTAATGGGAAAGAGTAAAAGAGAGTCATTTAGAGTGTTTAGT